>NC_045427.1:455691164-455994664 GCF_902635505.1 Sarcophilus harrisii
AGAAGAACTTGAATTTGGTTTTCTCTCCTCTGAGGCACACTTTCTAATCCCTGTATCATACTACCCTCTCCATGTCATGTAATGAAAAGGTGACTGTTTCCAAGGTACATAGTACATACTTTTAAAATCTTTGCATGGAAGAAAATGATATTTCTGAGAGAGTATTTATTAAAAATGAAAACTTTTTAGAGCTATATTTATATTTGGATTTCCCTTCATCACTTGTTAATACCATTCCATCCTCCAGAAAAATATATGTATTCATGATTTCACTGGGGTAGGGAAATTCCCTTTACTGGGCAATTTAGCAACCATTTGCAATTTATAGTCTTAGAGCTGGGGAAGGGGAGGATATAAATGTCTTGCACCAAGAGGTCCCAGACACTTATGTGGCAAATACAGAATTTAAAGCTAAATATTCATGACTCAGAAGCCAGATTTTTATTGATTATGCTCATTTTGTTTTGTGCGTATACATGTATAAATGTAGGTAGGCAGAGAGAGATACTCTAAGTAAATCTATCTCTTATGTTATATAGGTAATGTATATATGCATACACACATATACATTCATACATACACTTGGGAACCTATATGTGTATATGCGTATATATATATATATATATATATGTATATGCATGTATGTGTGTGTATATATATGTGTATGTATGTGTGTGTGTATATATATATATATATATATATATATATATATATGTATATATGTATGTATCTTGGTCTGTTTCCACTTGATCCTCTGGAAAATTGAGGTATTTTTACCTCAATACTTACTTCCTCATTCATTATTGGCTATTTGGAAGAAAAGTTTTATAGAAATGCAAATATGGGTCTATTGAGTCTGTGCCCAGAAACACACATAAACCGCCACACAATTTTGATGCAACTATTGATATTAGAGGATGACAGTCTAAGGGGAGGCAGCATGATACAGGGTTACATCATGTGCTTCGGAGTCTAAGAATCTGGGTTCAAATCCGTTTCCAGATGTTTGTTACCTATAAGGCCTTGAGCAAAATCACTTAATTTCCCTGGGCCTTAGATTCTTTCCTTGTAAAATGTGGGATTTGGATTGTATAATCTCTGGAATCCCTTTTAAATCCAGCCTTTTAAGGCTTAGGAGATGAACAATAAATCCTAAAACACCTGATTTGTCTTCTTTCAAATCAATGTTAAGCCCAGCTATCATCCCCTCGCAGTATTTTTTCTTGCTCTTGGGGTCACATTCTAATTTTTTTAAAATAAAGGTTAATACCCCATCCCTTCTTTTGGTCAATTCAATGTAGCCTAAGGACTGATGACAGAGAAGGAGCTATTTTGATTCTGAAATTCTTGCAACTCTTATCAAAAGAGCACCAAATTTCTAAAAATAGAGGAGGGAAATTAACTCAATCAATATGGATTATCAACAAGACTTTCATCCTTGACATTGTTTGGCTAGAACATATAAGTTCCTTGTTTTTGTAATTGTATCCCCAGAGTCTATGGTAGGTATTTAATAACTGTTTATTTATTGATTGATTTCCTTATTTTCTGATATGCCATTTTCCTTGTGTATTAAGTAATATACAATCTCAATTGAAACAACATTAGTAATTTGAATAATTCCAGAAAGCACGCACTCTTTGGGAAAGCATAAATTTCATTTATTTGAATCAAATATATGAGATCCCAAGACCATTACTAGATGCCTCAGAGTTAGAAAAAGTGAAGGACCCTTTTCTATTTCAGTTTCAGAAAAACTCTGCATTTGAATTGCTCTTGGGAAATTTAAATGAGAGTGGGGATGTGGAAGGGGTGTTTGAGAGAAAGAGGCAAAGAGATTGGGAGAGAGGGCAGATATCACTGCAAATAACAATGTAAGTAGATCAATATGTACCCAAATGCAACGTTGTTATGAAAAAAAAACAAGCTTTTTTGACTAATTCCCTTGACAATATCTTGAAGAAGCTAACTAGTGTAAAAAAAAAATTGTGGGGAATGCTAAGGTTATCCTATGAATTAGAATTCAATTTGATACCTAACAGGAAGCAAGTGATTCTTGAATTCCTAGGTCTCTACCAGCTCTAGTATTTGAATTGCTACATAGTTCCATGGTATAAACACCCTCCCAAAGGTGCAGAAGTCTGAAATAGGCCATACTTCTCTCTGCCAAAAGTTCATTTTTCAAATTATATGATCATTACTTTATATTCCTTTACCTCCCTGAGTTTCCTACATTATTAGGTCTGAGAGGTCTGAAAATATAGTCACAAATATAAGAACCACAGCAGTTCAACCCATTGCTTGTTGTTTCTTGTCACAGTTCAGCTCCAGCAAGAGGAAGCAAGGCTCTGCAAGAGAAGTCTGAACAAGCCTGCAAGGCTCCACTTATTTTACCATTCTTGATGCTCAGGAGAAATATTTATGATTTCTTTCTTTGGTTCTGCTTTATATCATCTATCCTGACCTATCTGTATTCAATCAAGGCAACATGAAAATGATAATTGATTGACCACTATGCGGCTAATTTTCAGATAAGACATATAGGTTGCTTGATATGTATAAAACTGCATCATTCTTCAGATCTGACTGAATTTCTGGTCAACATAACCTAGGTTTGTAGTTAAGGGTCTCTAAGCAGCAGATAGAGATGATCTAGGACTCAGCCATGTAGGGATAGATTCAAACAATGCAACAATATTTTTTTTTCAAAATTCCCATAACTGAACAAAATTTTCTCATAAGATAGAAATTGTATTAGGCCTGTAGAGAAGGAAATGAATTGAGTCACAAGATGGAGTCAGTATGGTTCATTCAATTCTCACAGCTAAGGACTGTTGCAGAATCATGTTACTGCCTTTATGGGTAGCTCAAGGATTATATTTTACTATTTTGGTTAGTAGATCCTTATGGTTTATACTTCCAAGTGTTTATAAGACACTTTGCTCATCATAATGCTACCTTTGGGATGCAGAGATTGATTTAGAATTAAGACATATTATAATAAGGTATTTGGAGCATATTTATTTATTTATTTTAACCATTAAATTAGTCTTTATTATTGTTATTATTATGAGCTTGACAAACAATACCCATGAGAATTCTTTTATATACATAAGAATAGAGAAAGGACTTTATATAAAACAATAGGTATTATATACCATGTCATCAGTTATGATCCTCTAAGAAGATCCTGGAATCAAGTCATCCTTTTGATCCTTAATATCAAAAGGACAATGGAATGATGGCTGTAGTTATGACTGTTCTTTACTAGGAGTCTTATCCTAACTTTTCTTTAATCTAATCTTTATTTATTTTTAATATAGCTTTTTATTTACAAGATATATATACATGGGTAATTTTTCAGCACTGGGAATTGCAAAACCTTTTGTTCCAACTTTTCTCCTCCTTCCCCCCACCTCCTCCCTCAGATGGCAGGTTGACCAATACATGTAAAATATGTTAAAATATAAGTTAATTACAATATATGTATACATGTCCATACAATTATTTTGCTGAACAAAAAGAATCAGACTTTGAAATAGTGTACAATTAACCTGAGAAGGAAATCAAATGCAGGCAGACAAAAATAGAGGGATTGGGAATTCTATGTAGTGGTTCATACTCATCTCTCAGAGTTCTTATGCTGGGTGTAGCTGGTTCAATTCAATTCTGCTCTATTGGAACTGATTTGGTTCATCTCATTGCTGAGGATGGCCACGTCCATCAGAATTGGTCATCATATAGTGTTGTTAAAGTATATAATGATCTCCTGGCCCTGCTCATTTCACTCGGCATCAGTTCATGTAAGTCTCTTGGAGCATATTTATAAATAAGTTTCTTTAGATAAAGATAAAGAAAAGTGATTCATCATATAAGACTTTACTCTTGAGTGAATATTGTTATAAGAGGTTTCAGTCTGTTTCCGTATCACAATGTATTTCATTGTCTTGTACACCAGCATTTCCAGTTTTTCAGAATAGACATGCATATGTGTTATGCATATGTGCATACATCAGTTAGTATATACATATATAATAAAAATACATAGTTACATTCTATGCATGCATTATATATTAGTGCATAGTTTCATGGTGGAATTTAAAATCAATTTGAAAAAGGAATAAAATGCTTCAGAAAATTTTGAACTCAATACCTGAAAGGTACATTTGTGATGACTGCGTATTTTAAAATCAGCCGGAGTCAGGAATTCAGGTTAAGGGAAAATTTTCAATCTTTATTCTTTCTGAGGTGAAGAGGGATTGCGATAGCAATATGGGTAGCTGTGACAGGACCCAGCCAGCAGAGGTGAAGGGGGATCACGATAGCAATGTGAGCAGCTGCAACAAGAAGCCAGCCAGCCATCTCTTTCCGCTCCTCTCTCCACCCCTCTGCCTTCACCCACCAAAATCGTCATTTCCTATACAGCACATCAGGACTTTCACAAAGAGTGGGCAGGGCCATTCTTTCTCCAAGCATATATATTAATAGAGTATAGTCCAATTACTAACCCTAACCCTAAATGCGTGCTTGGGACCTCAGTGCATCAACTCGAGCTTCAGCCCATTACAGTACATGCTTTGCTTTTGAAAAATAACTTCTAAAATTTCTTTTAACTTGATTAACATGCCATTCTCTATAGTGTCTTTAAGAATTTTGTCATAAGATTTATATGTATATAACTAATAATCAAGTCTTAAAAATAGTTCTGTACATAAGACTATGAAATATCACCTAATAAAAGATGAATTCCAGGATGACACCTCAGTCAACAAAAATTTAGCAGTTTTCTTTGTAAGATGAGGCAGGTGATGAAGGCATTTGATGTAGTTGTGATTCAACTGTGAATGAGATTTAGGTTAGCTGAAGAGAGAAATTTACCTTGGTTTGTAAGATTATACAGAGTATATTGTCTTCAAACAATCTAATGCAGCCTATACAATTTTGGTAGCCCTTGATTCCATACCAATAAGACAATAATTTAAAAGTAAGTGGACCTAACATGGTGACTGTGTTGATCAAATTGTATTTACTATTCTCCCTTATCTTATTCAGGGGCAGGTAGGTGGTTTAGTGGATAAGCACTGGGTTTGTAGTCTCATCGTTTTTGAATTCAAATCTGGCCTCTGACATTACCAATGTGGGGAAGTCATTTAATCCTGTTTGCCTTAGTTTTCTCATCTGTAAAATGAGCTAGAGAAGGAAATACAAATAGTATCTTTGCCAAGAAAACCCCAAATGAGATCATAGAAGAGTCAGACACGTCTGAACAAAATGACCTTATTTAGTGTGAAAGTATTGATGGGGAAGTTAGAGATTAGTATTTTTTTCTTTTTGGTTTCTAGATAAAAAGTTAGCCCTGATTTATAAAATTACTATTGCTAAACAAATTGGTATCAGCCATGAAGATTGAGTTAGCCAGAGGCAGTGGATTTGCCTGAGTTTAATGGAAATTCTTAGGTTAAAAATGGATCTTTTCATTTCCATCCCCACTTTGAGAAACAGAAACTCCCGCCTTGACCCCATCCTCAAATTCTTTCTTTTAGGTATTTTGTTATTTTGTAGAATAACAGCATTTCAGAAGTCTAATCCCATCCATTCTCAATCTATGATCTTTTCTCCAACATCCCTAAAAAGTAACCATCTATGTGGGAAATCCAGTGCTTTCTTAGCCAGCTTACTCTAGTCTGGGATAACTTTGATTATGAAGAAATTTTTCTTTACATAAAATCAGTATCTGCTTTTCTGAAACATCTATCCATTCTCTAGGGTTAAGAGGAAGGAATCTATCTTCTTAATTCCTCTTTTACTTGCTAGTCCTTTAAATACTTCAAGATAACTACGATTTCTCTTACATCTCCACTTTAGGCTTAATTTCTCAGTTCTTTTTAATAAATCCTTACATAATATGGTCTCAGTTCCTTCATCATCCTTGTTTCCTTTCTAATGATACACATATATCAACGTCTTTCTTAAAATGTGGTGCCCCAAACACATTATTTTATATATGGTTTGGACAGCAAAGAAAACATCACTTAGGATCCTAAGTCTCATAATATATCCTGGGGAGATATTAAATTTTTTGACTGTCATTTCACACTGCAAATTCATTTTGATCTTGAAATCCATTAAATCTCCCAGCTCTTTCCCAAATAAATTATTTTCTAGTCGTGCCTCTCCTCCCCATCCCTTATATTTTGAAGTTGATTATTTGATGGATTTATAATCTCCTCAGGGTGGATATTCCCTCCACTCATCAGTGTGGATATTCCCTTGACTGGTGAAGATTTCTGCGCAATGATGAATTTACATCCTTTGTAACTCTTGTCTCTGTTTTTCCATAAATTTTAGGGAATTTATGCAACACGCTGGAGGCTTTTCTCTAGACCTTTTAATATTTTGTGACTGCACTAATGTGTGCGCTCAAGCTATATATCTGTTAGCCCTTGATCTTGCTCTCTGGTTGGCCAATCTTCTTATCTAGAGATAGTTATATTAGATAGTATCTTTGATCACAATTTTTTAAAAATATAGACTTCACAATAGATGTTTCCTAACCCCTAAATATTGTCCTTGAACACATTCCCCCAAAACAGTTAAAAAAGGTACTTGACTGTATGCTTAAAACTGAGAGTATATGTCATTTTTGTCTTGTTTAAAAAGTTTAATGATAATGGTATGGTATCCACATTGCTGTTATCTTTCACTTGAGTTTTATTTCTTCTTACTTTTAATTTCTTTTATAGGATTGTAGTCATAAGAATTGTTCTTCTGACTCAGCTTTCATTACTCCATACTATTTAATGCAAATCTTCTTTTGTTTCTCTGAATTCTTCCTGTTTGTCATTCTGGATGGTTCAGTAATATATTAGATTTCATATACTAAATATGAATTTTTTTTAAAATAGCCTTTTATTTTTCAAAATACACATAAAGATAGTTTTCAGCATTCAACTTTGCAAAACTTTGTGTTCTATCATATACTACTTTGTTTAATCATCCTGTAATCACTGGACATATACCTCATCCCTTTAGGCTAATATAAGCTTTTTGAGGATAGAAACTGGTATTGTGCCTTGCAATTAGTCATTTGACATTTTTTGAATTGAATCAAATATTTTGCTTTTACTTTTTTATTTCAAATAACACTGCTATGTAGATACATTTAACATGTATAATTTTTCTTTCTGTCAGTAACTTCCTTGTGGTTTAGTCCTAACCATGAGACTTATAAGTCAGAGTATGAAGAACTTAGTGCTTAGACTATTGCTTGCTTTAAAATCATTATGTATAATATGCCCAAATCTAGTTGTATCTATTATGTATTTTTCAATTGGCCTTTGAATCACCAATACTTTTGACATTTTAGAGATTGTTATATTCCTTGATTCATAGTCACTAATTTTTAGGAGAATGTTAGTATTACTAATGTACTTTTTATTGGCAGGGAACAACTTGGAGTTACTGAAAGTGTTGCAGTGTTCTCAGAAGCATCCTACTCTTCTTAAAATCTGCATCCATTAAATTTATCTATCTATAGTGTCTATTAGAGATTTAATACAGTCCCTTTGGGCCACCTCAGTGGAGTATCCATTCTAGAACCTGTCATACTTTGCTCTATTGAATATCCATTTGTTTTTCCTGTGTGTAAAACTAAGGTGATGATCATGCATCTCACTGAGAAAGGCCTGTGACTTGAGCTTGACGTAAGCAAAATGTCATTCATTACAAATAGAATCACTTAGAGTTCTTCATTATTTAAAGGGTAAACTTTTCCTCTTTGAATTTTCATAACAGTAACGATCACCTTTAGCAAGCATAATTTTTTTCTTGGTTTTTTGCTTTGATTAATATTTATAGTCAAAGAATTGTCAAACAATTATCTCTGTGGTTAAACATCTGTTAAGAAATCTCTAGATCTTAACAGATAGATGAAAGATACTTTTCTTCTTAAGATTGCATTTGCTGAAATCCTTTTTTAGAATTAAAAAAGCCCAATATCTTTTTATCTTGTATTTTCAATACCAGTGGAAATGGGGTCTGTCATAGTTACACAAGCCTACCTGTTGCCTTTTCATCTCTTTAATAGTGCATCTTTCTCATAAAGATTTTATAGAAATAAGAAAGGTGGCAGATGGTTTGGGTAGTTTATGAGATTTCCCTGGGTAATTTTTTTATATTGTTATTACCTGTGATTTCCTAGCCATTCCTGAAATAATTTCCTCTTTGAGATACCTTGAAATTGATCCTGGAGTGCCTTTAAAATTGTATGGCCTTTGGCCTATTTGTTGTGCATATTTTTGGTTTAGCTAACTTTTTTTGAATTTTTTTCATTGAATAGTCATTCATCACATATCTATCATGTATCTGATTATATGAGGGGTTAGGTATAAAAATTCAAAACCAAAACAGTCCATGTTTCCAAAAACCTTATTTTCCATAGGAATAAATATCAATTACATAAAATAGTTAATAAAATATATATATCATATCATTTTATGTCAGGCACTCTGGTAAACACTTTAAAAATAGTATAACATTTTATCTTTACAACAACCCTGTGAGGTAAGTGGTATTTTTATAGATGAGGAAACTAGGCAAACAGTGGTTTACTGACTTGCCCGGGGTCATACAGCTAGTAAGGGTATGAGGTGGGATTTGAATTCAGGTCTTCCTGATTATAAAGTAAACACAAAATAAGTTCAGTGTAGGAGATGCTAGCACTAGGGCAAGGAGTTTGAGAAAGGCCCTTTTGGAGACAGTGGCAATGAAAATGATCTTTGAAGGGAGCTGAGAATTCTAAGATGTGGAGGTGAAGAGGAAGACTAGCACAGGTATGAGGACCAAGAGAAGCAAAGAGACATGAGATGAATTGTTGTATACCTAGAACAATGAGTTTTGAATTGGGGGTGAGAAGGAAGAGTATATTGTATCTCTTTATTAATGTGGACAAGAGCAAAGGATAAGAAAATATGTATTTCTAATATAAATTTATTACAAAGTAATAGAATACTTCCAGAAAGAAAATATTCTTAAATTAGAAAATTACTGAATATATCTAAAGATAAGCCTATACTGACAATGACATTATTGTTGTTTAAAATATTTAACAGTGTAGATTGATTTGTCTTTCATACATATGCCAATAGGTACAAAGAGTTTTATCTCCATATCTTGGCAAATTTGCTTGTTCGTTTTCTCATACAATGAACCAAGTGTAGAGAGATGACCCAAGACATTTTCTAAAATCAGTAAAGCTTTAAATATGTGATATTATTGTCCTTGCAATATTTTTCAATTGCTAAATAAAACAACTTGAGAACTAGTCTTTGACAACATTAGACATCTATAATTTCTTATTTGCCCAATAAAGAACTAGGAACAATTGATGGCTGCAGATTCTCAGTACAAAAATTTTGAGACAAATAAACAGGCATTAGTTTTTATTTTAATACCATTCTATGTTGGCTCCCAATAAAAGGGTTAGCTGACTCTTAGATACTTTAAATTTAAGTTGAATTTTTTCTTATTAGAAATGTAAATTCTAAAAGTATCTTTTCCAGAATAAATTTATTCCATCCACATTAACAATTTGTTAATCAGTGAATCTACCTTCTTTATTTTCTTCATATGTCAGAATATTTAGCTGCCATGTCTTCACAGGCACTGGTTAATTCTATGATAATTTTAATATGATGCAATTGAACTCAAATTTTAAAGTGATTAAACCAACCAACACTTGCAGTAAAAGTTTCACTAGCCACTTCATTTTTATTTTTCTTTCATTGTCTTAAATAAACTTTAAGTTATTGTTTGAATGACCCCTTTTGTAAAGAGCAATGTGTTTTTCCCAAGATTTCTTTTTACCTTTTTAGGTTTTTAGCTTTCTTTTGAGAAGAGCAATGTGTTTTTAACTGAACTCTTCAATCCATCCATTTCTGTAATTGTGGTACTTCTCTTCCTTGTAGT
Source organism: Sarcophilus harrisii (assembly GCF_902635505.1). NCBI lineage: Eukaryota > Metazoa > Chordata > Mammalia > Dasyuromorphia > Dasyuridae > Sarcophilus > Sarcophilus harrisii. The sequence goes on from NC_045427.1 coordinate 455,701,131, forward strand.
TATTTGCAAACCACAAAAAGCTATTTCAGTTTTGCCTTTTTCTTTTAGCCCTTGTGTTTTAGAATATTCTTTACCATAGAGTCAGGCATCTCAATATCTTGTCCTTTTTTAAAGTTATAACCCCATTTATGAATTAAATTATATCAAATTTGTGTTTTAATGAAAGAACAAGCCTTTTCATTTTCATTTTGCAAATGTTTCCATGCAAAATAGTCTCCCTTTTGTCAATTTCGTTAGGGGCTTTTTAAAAAAAAAATTTAACTCAACAGAACATTATATTTACACTTAATAATAAACAAATGAGCCCAGACAAGTAGGTAGTGTTGTGTTAAAAACATCAGCTAACTTAAATGAATCCTGTTAATTGAATTTTGGTTTATATCAAATGTGATTGATGGGGTGAACCCTGAAACCATTCAAACTCTCCTTTGAAAGAGGTCCGAGGGGAGAATGAAAGGAGATTGTGGGTGTACCTTAAAATATATATCCCTTCTGAGCCTCAGATCCTGGGGAAAGCCTGAAAACTCCCTGTTAATTGGTTTCATTCCACTGGAGATCTTGGTCATTGATCAATCACCTACCATTGAATTGCCACAAACAACTCTCATTGGCTCAAAACTCCTAGGTAAGTAATCCTATCTCAATTTTAAACTGGAATTAAAAATTGTCTTCAGAGTTGGCCCCCTGACCCTGGGCCAAAGATCAAAGGAAGCCTCAAGGTATCTAGGGTTACATGCCCAGATATCTTTGAGATGTCCTAAAACAGGGACCTTATCCACTGTTGAGATATATTCTTCTCACTGTTAATCTTTGCTATCTTCCTCACAGGACTTTATCACAAAGAAGTTCATCTTCCTAACAAAAATTTGCTTCTCAGTGCGAATAAATCCTTTTTGCCATTTGGTTTACAAAGAAACTTCTCACTTTATTGAAAAGTAGGAGGGGAAAAGCAAAAAGGGAAAGGGCAGGATGAATAGAAGGGAATGCAGAAACAGTAGGGAAGAGGTATGAGAAAGGGGAAGGAGCTGTAAGGGGAAGGGATTCTAAAGGGGAAGGCTGATTGAGGCAAGTGGTGCTCATAAGTTAAGTAATGGGGGGAGGGGTAAGGAGAAAAGGAAAGAGAAAAGTATAATCTGGGGAAGGGATTCTAAAGGGGAAGGCTGATTGAGGCAAGTGGTGCCCATAAGTTAAGTAATGGGGAGAGGGGTAAGGAGAAAAGGAAAGAGAAAAGTATAATCTGGGGATAATAAGATGGCAGGAAATACAGAATTAGTAGTTTTAACTATAAATGTGAATGGGGTGAACTCTCCCATAAAGTGGAGATGGATAGCAGACTGGATTAAAAGCCAGAATCCTACTATATGTTGTTTACAGGAAATACATTGAAAGCAGGATGATACATACAAAGTAAAGGTAAAAGGCTGGAAGAATATCTATTATGCTTCAGGTGAAGTAAAAATAGCAGGGTTAGTCATCCTCATCTCAGATCAAGCAAAAATTAATCTAATTAAAAGAGAAAAAGAAGGAAATATATCTTATAAACAGGTACCTTAGATAATGAAGCAATATCAATCTAAACATATGCAGCAAGCAGGCAAGCATCTAAATCCCAAAGGAGTAGGGTTAAGGGAGCTGCAAGAAGAAATAGACAGCAAAAATATATAATAGTAGGAGATCTCAATCTTGCATCCCTCGTGAACTAGATAAATCACACTACAAAAATAAATAAGAAAAGAAGTTAAAGAGGTAAATAGAACACAAATCTTTGAGAAAACTGAAATGGAGACAGAAAAGAGTACACTTCTCTTGGCAGTTCGTGGAATCTATACAAACCGACTACATATTGCATATAAAAAGACCTCAAAATCAATTGCAGAAAGGCAGAAATAGTAAAAATCTTTTCAGATCATGATGCAATAAAAACTACATTCAATGAAAAGCCAGAGGAAAATAGACCAAACAGTAATTAGAAACTAAATAATCTTATCCTAAATAATGAATGGGTGAAACAGCAAACCATAGACACAATTAAGAATTTCATCCAAGTGAATGACAATAATGAGACAATATACCAAAATTTGTGGGACGCAGCCAAAGGGGTAAGAAGGGAAAATTTTATACCTCTAGAGGCTTCCTTACATAAAATAGAGAAAGAGACAATGAATTGGGCTTGCAACTAAAAAAGCTAGGAAAAGAGCAAATTAAAAACCTCCAATCAAATAATAATACGAAACTTTGTAAAATTTTTTTAATAGCCTTTATTTACAGGTTCTATACATGGGTAACTTTACATTAACTATTGCCAAACCTGTTGTTCCACTTTTCACCTCTACTCCCCATCCCCTCCCCAGATGGGATGACTACTAGATGTTAAATATATTAAAAATATAAATTAGATACACAATGAAAGTATGCATGACCAAACTGTTATTTTGTTGTACAAAAGAATCAGACTCTGAAATATTGTACAATTAGCCTAGAAGGAAATCAAAATGCAGGTGGGCAAAAAATATAGATTGGGAATTCAATGTAATGGCTTCTTTAGTCATCTCCCCAGAGTTCTTCTTGCTGGCATAGCTGGTTCTACTTCATTACTCCACTGGAAATGATTTGGTTGATCTCATTGCTGAGGATGGCCACCCATCAGAACTGGTCATCATATAGTATTGTTAAGTTGAAGTATGTAATGATCTCCTGGTCCTGCTCATTTCACTCAGCATTAGTTCGTAAAAGTCTCTCCGGTTTTCTGAAATCATCCTGTTGGTCAGCTCTTTACAGAACAATAATACCCATAATATTCATATAACACAATTTATTCAGCCGCTCTCCAACCATGGCATCCATTCAGTTTCAGTTTCGAGCCATCACTCACAAAAGGCCGCCACAAACATTCTCCAGTAATAAACAGGTCCCTTTTCCCTTCTTTATAATCTCTTTGGGATATAAGCCCAGTAGTAACACTGCTGGATTAAAGGGTATGCACAGTTTGATAACTTTCTGAGCATTAAACTTGAAATTCTAAAAATAAAAGGAGAGATGAATAAAATCGAAAGTTAAAACAGTCTTAACAGCAACAATACCAAGAAGCCAAGGTGCCTGTTTTAGAAAAAGGAAAGAGGAAAATCATATTGTTAGTCTTAAAAATGAAAAGGTAGAACTTTCCAGTAATGAAGAGGAAATTAGAGCAATAATTAAGAGTTACTTTGCCCAACTTTATGACAATAAATTTGATAACCTAAGTGAAATGGATGAATACCTACAAAAATATAGGTTGCCCAGATTAACAGAGGAGGAAGTAAATTGCTTAAACAGTCCTATTTCAGAAAAGAAATAGAACAAGCTATTAATCAAATCCCTAAGAAAAAATTCCCAGGACTAGATAGATTTACATGTGAATTCTACCAAACATTTAAAGAACTATTAGCCCCAATTCTATATAAACTATTTGAAAAAATAGGAAATGAAGGAGTCCTTCCAAATTCCTTTTACAACACAGACATGGTACTGATACATTAACCAGGTAGGACAAAAAAAGAGAAAAAAAAATTATAGACCAATCTCCCTAATGAATATTGATGCAAAAATCTTAAATAAAATATTATCAAAGAGATTACAGATAATCATTCCCAGGATAATGCACCATGACCAAGTGAGATTTATACCAGGAATGCAGGGCTGGTTCAATATTAGGAAAACTATTAGCATAATTATATCAATAATTAAATTAACAGAAATCATATGATCATTTCAAAAGATGCAGAAAAAGCACTGGATAAAGCATTAGAGAGTAAAGGAATAAATGGACTTTTCCTCAAAATAGTCAGGAGCATCTATTTAAAACCTAAAGGTAGCATCATATGTAATAGGAATAAACTGGAACCATTCCCAATAAGATCAGAAGTGAAACAAGGTTGCCCATTATCACCATTACTGTTCAATATTGTATTAGAAATGCTAGCTTTGGCAATGAGAGATGAAAAGAGATTAAAGGAATTAGAGTAGGTAATTAGGAAACCGAATTATCACCTTGCAGATTATATGATGGTATACTTAGAGAACCCCAGAGAATCTACTAAAAAGCTATTAGAAATAATCCACAACTTTAGCAAAGTTGCAGGATACAAAATAAATCCACGTAAATCATCAGCATTTTTATACATCACTAACAAAATCCAACAGCAAGAGAAAAAAAAAGAGAAATTCCATTTAAAATAACTGCCATCAGTATAAAATATTTGGGAATCTATCTGCCAAGGGAAAGTCAGGAACTATATGAGTCAAACGACAAGACACTTTCCACACAAATAAAGTCAGATCTAAACAACTGGAAAAATATTAAGTGCTCTTGGATAGGTCAAGTGAATATAATAAAGATGACAATACTATCTAATCTATTTATTTAGTGCTATACCAATCAAACTCCCAAGAAACTATTTTGTTGACCTAGAAAAGATAATGACAAAATTCATCTGGAAGAATAAAAGGTCAAGAATTTCAAGGGAACTAATGGAAAAAAAATCAAATGAAGGTGACCTAACTGTACCAGGTCTAAAACTATATTATAAAGAAGTAGTCATCAAAACCATTTGACACTGGCAAAGAAATGGACTAGTTGATCAATGGAATAGGTGAGGTTCATAGGACAAAATAGTCAATAACTATAGCAATCTAGTGTTTGAGAAATCCAAATACCTAGCTTGTGGGATAAGAACTCCCTATTTGACAAAAACTTCTGGGAAAATTGCAAACTAGAATGGCAGAAACTAGGCATTGACCTGTACTTAACATTGTATACCAATATAAGGTCAAAATGGATCTACGACAGACACATAAAGAATGAAATTATAAATAAAATTAGAACATAGGATAGTTTACCTCCTGTGACTTTGTGGAGGAAGAAGAAATTAGACCAAAGAAGAACTAGAGATCATTATTGACCACAAAATAGAAAATTTTGATTTAGGTTAAGTTAAAAGTTTTTGTACAAACAAAACTAATGCAGACAAGATTAGAAGGGAAGCAATAAACTGGAAAAATATTTTTACATTCAAAGGCTCTGATAAAGGTTTTATTTTCAAAATATATAGAAAATTGCCTCGAATTTATAAGAAATCAAGCCATTCTCCAATTGATAAATGGTCAAAGGATATGAACAGACAATTTTCAAATGAAGAAATTGAAAGTATTTCTAGTCATATGAAAAGGTGTAGAGGGCTGGAACTCTGGAGCAAGGATACTTACAACAAAGTGTTAACTCAGTGGAATTGATGAGATAATGGTACTCTAGTTCATATATATCTAGTATGATATAATGATATAATCACTCTAGTTTGATATAGTGATATAATCACTCTAATTGGCATATATTCAGTATGCTGAAATAATGTAATAGAGTATTTAAGAACTGGGGACTGGGTCAGTCAGTCAGAGTGAACTACTGTGAAGAAGACAATAAAGACTTTAGACCCTATTCCTGAGCATCCTTGTGGTGACTATCCTACTGAGACCAAGGCCCATCCAAAGGACCTCCAGAAAGCTATCCCAGACATTACTTTTTGGCACCCAACATGGGGCAGTGAAAGAAACACACTACATTTTGAGACTCTGGATGTAAAGACCTACATTCACCAGTTCAATGGACACAATCATAAATTCAGTGGAGAAGTCCCTGTGACCGGGAAATAGGGTGAGTAAACTAATCACTTTCATTTTTCAGCTGAAATGGGGCAAACACTAAGAAAAGTAGCCTTCCCCACCCCAAGGGAATTGTGCAGCAAGCATAATTAGGTTAATAAAGAAGCAAGATTTGTTGGTAAATTGGGAGAAGATTATTGGACTCTTAGAAATATTAGAGTACACGCCTCCTTGGTTTTCTAAGGAAGAAATATTAGAGCCAGAAAAGTAGAAACTAGTGGGAGAGCAACTAATTGAATATTACAATGATAATGATCCTGATTCAATTCCTAAGGAAACATTCTATATATACAACATAATACAATTGGCTTTAAGGAATCCCACAAGTTTTAAAATAAGGCAAAATTAAAAAGAGCAGGAGGGGGATAGTACTGACAAAGCAGCTGAAGAGCATGAAGAATTGGACAAGAGAGAAGTACAATGCTGATGAAATTAAAGAGTGTGATGCTTCTCAGCAGGAGCCTTTAGGGTATTCCCCATCTTATGACCCCTCAATTTAACCTTCATGTATGGAGGGAGAAGAACGAGTAGGAAGGGCAGTAACACCATCAGGACCACCCATGCAGCAGCTTTGTCCATTCCCTATAACACAATTACAAAAGTCATTAATTACTAGATGATGACCAGTTCTGATGGACCTGGCCATCCTCAGCAATGAGATCAACCAAATCATTTCCAATGGAGCAGTAATGAACTGAACCAGCTACACCCAGCGAAAGAACTCTGGTTGATGACTAAAAACCATTACATTGAATTCCCAATCCCTATATTTTTGCCCACCTGCATTTTTGATTTCCTTGACAAGCTAATTGTACAATATTTCAGAGTCTGATTCTATTTGTACAGCAAAATAACGTTTTGGTCATGTATACTTATTGTGTATCTAATTTATATTTTAATATATTTAGCATCTAGTGGTCATCCTGCCATCTGGGGGAGGGGGTGGGGGGTAAGAGGGGAAAAATTGGAACAAGAGGTTTGGCAACTGTCAATGCTGTAAAATTACCCATACATATAACCTGTAAATAAAAGGCTTTTAAATAAAATTAAATTAAATTAAAATAAAAAAACTTAGGCAGGACTTAAAAAAAGAAAGAAAGAAAGAAAGAGAAAGAAAGAGAGAAAGAAAGAAAAAGAAAGAAAGAAAGAAAGAAAGAAAGAAAGAAAGAAAGAAAGAAAGAAAGAAAAGAAAACAAAAGGAAAGAAAAGAAAACTGGAAAATGGAGGATGTTAATTGATTTAAGAAAAATAAATGAACAGATGTAAACTATGGGAACTCTTCATCCTGGACTTCCATCTCCTACTTAATTGCCTCTTTGGGTTATAGACATTAAGGATTGTTTCTATTCTATCCTTCTGGATAAGAAGAATATGAAAAGATTTGCCTTTTCAATGCCCAGCACTAACTTAGCTGACCTTTATAAAAGATATGGACAGTTTTGCCACAGGGAATGAAAAATAGCCCTACTATGTGTCAAATGTATGTTTCTGCTGCTCTTACTCCAGTAAGAAAAGCATTTCCAAAAGTTATGTTGTTATATTACATGGATAACATCTTGGGGTGTGCACCGGAGGAGCAAATGTTAGAAGCATGTATACAAAAGACCACAGAAATGCTAAGGAACTACAAATTGCATATAGCTCCAGAAAAAATTCAAAGACATGCTACTTTTAAATATTTAGGATATGAAGTATACCCTGAGATGCTTACATTACAAAAACTGTCTTTAAGAACAGAGAAGTTAAATACTTTGAATGATTTCCAAAAATTAATAGGAGATATCCAATGGATGCGTCCAGTGCTAGGCTTAGCTACCAATCAATTGCAACCCTTATATGACATTTTAAGGGGAGACACTGCTTTAAATTCACCACATCAGCTTACAAAAGAAGCTCAAGAGGCTTTGAGAGAAGTGAAACTGGCTTTTATCAATGTGGTTGAAGGAGTCACTCAAAAACCCTTGGAAATATCAATGTTTGCTACAAAAGAGGGACCAAGAGCAGTCCTTCATCAAGGAGACAGTGTGATAGAGTGGGTGAACCTCCCAGCACAATCAGAACAAAGCCTTACTCCTCACCCAGTGCTTGTGACTAGAATTTTATTATTAGCCATTGCTGAGCAATACACTATCTGAAAAGACCCGGATACATTACACATTTTATGTCAATGCACACCAATGGCTGCTGTGAAACCATCCCAGAGTAGCAAATTTTATTGGCCACAGCTCCAAATACACACAGGTCTCTATTAAAGATAATCCATCTATTACATAACAGGCAATGGATTTTGGAAGAAAAGATTTCTAAGATTCCTCTTAAAGGACCAACTATCTTTATAGATGCATCCAAATATAATATTTGTGCTGTATACTCATGACTTAATTATAAGAGGTAGTCAGAACTCCCTTCTCACTCCACCTCAGGAGAATGCCTGAATTTCATCCAATGATTCTAATTCTTACTTATTATCCAGGAGATATAAATATAATATCTTTTTCGACCTATTCAGTAGGTGTGGTATAAAGAATTGCCACAGTCCAAATAAAATTTGGAGCTTCCAATATATAACAGCTCTTTAAGGAACTTCAAGAGCAAGTGAGAAAGCATCCAGGTAAGATTTATCTCTTGCATGTCCACTCCCATATGTACATGTAAGTATATCCCTTCTCAACTATAACCTGCTGGGGTGGGGGTGGGGATGGAAGGGGGGAAACTGACAAAGTTAAAAAGGTGTTCAACAGAAAACAAAAGCACAATTTACAAGAAAGTAAAGATGGACATTCATGAATATAATTTCTTCCACTAATATGCATACATATATATATATATATATATATATATATATATATATATATATAAACATTTTAGGTCACAATTTGTTCTTATATATTTTGAATCCTCCCTGATGTTCTGCTGGGCATATGACAGAATTTTTTTTTGTTTCATTTTGTTTTCTATTCCTTTTCTCTTTTTCCTTTTTTTTTACTGTTTTTTTTTAATAACATAAATCTCAAAAAAAAAAAGGCAAAGTGCAACAATTTTCCAGGCAAACACAACCTGGAAGGTCAGCAAGAATGGTCTGCTGCTCCAGGATGAGAGTTCAGCCTAGCCCCAACCCCAGGCCTAGCACCAGCAAATCAAGAATCAGAGTCAGTACTAGTGGTTTCCAGACTTCTCAGACTTCCAATACACCTTGGAAGATCAACAGGAAAAGTTTGTCAGTAGGGATATAGGGCCTTGGGAAACCAGCAAGCGAGGAGGTGGTGACAGGGCATTGCAGGTGGCAGGTTCCAGAGGCCTCAGCCCACAAGAGCCTCTTTGCTGGCACTGAAGAAGGACTCTGTTGTTCAAGCAAATTATAGCCACAGTGGAATGGGGACCCTCCTCATAGTTCCAGCTCAGAAAAGCATCCTTTTAGTCAGTCAAACACGTTTCCTGGTTGGATCATAATAATCCTTTGGAAAAACTGAAAACTTTCGTGTCCCTAGAAGGATTTCCAAAAAGAGCTGCACAAAACCCCTAAAGGGTTGCTCGGTGCATTCTCCCCTTTGGAAACAGAGCCCTACTCTAAACATCGAATAATAGGCTGGCGAAATGAGCAGGCAATACAAAAAGATTCTGATCCTAGAAAGTTACTATGGTGACAAGAAAGATCAAAATACAGAAGAAGATGATAGCAAAGTCACAGCTCCTACATCCAAAGGTTCCAAGAAAAATAAGAATTCATCTCAGGGCGTCCAAGAGTTCCAAAGGCATTTTGAAAATCAAGTTAGAAAGGTAGAGGACAAAATGGGAAGAGAAATGAGAGTTGTACAAACGGAAATACCAAAAGGCTAACGAGAAGAATGTCTTAAAAAGCCAAACTGGCCAAAACAAAAGCTCACTGAGGAAAATAATTCCTTCAAAATCAGAATTGAGTAAATGGAAATTAATGACTTTACGAGCAATCAAGAAACAATAAAACAAAACCAAAAGAACGAAAAAATTCCCCTGTAGGTCATGAAATTATGATTTCTTCTCAGTAAATATTTGATTGGAATCCCTTTTGGTATTCCTGCACATCCAGGATTACATAAAAATTCCTGGGTAAAGAGGCAAAACATGCAAAGCTTAAGAAGCCCTGCTCCAGGAAAGGGACCCAGAATGTTTGTGGCAGCCCTCTTTGTAATGGCCACAAACTGGAAACACAGTGAATGCCCGTCAATGAGAGAATGGCTGAGGAAATTGTGGTATGTGAATATTATGGAATATTATGGTTCGGTAAGAAATGACCATCAGAATGATTTCGGAAAGGCCTGGAGAGACTTAGATGAAGTGATACAGAGAGAAAGGAGCAGAACCTGCTAGGAGATCATTATATACTTCAACAACAATACTAGATGAGGATCAATGGTGCTGGGCGTGGCCATCTTCAGGAATGAGATGAACCAGATGGGCTCCAACCCAGCAGTCATGACTTGAAGCAGCTACACCCAGCCAAACAACTCTGGGAGATGGCTATGAACCCTTACAGAGAATTCCCAATCCCTATATTTTTGTCCACCTACATTTCTGATTTCCTTCACAGCTTAATTGTACGCTACCTCAAACTCCGATTCTTTTTGTACAGCAAAATGACTGTGTGGCCATGTATACATATATTGCATTTAACTTATGCTTTAATATATTTAACATGTATTGGTCAACCTGCCATGTGGGGGAGGGGGTGGGGGGAAGGAGGGGAAAAGTTGGAACAAAAGGTCTTGCACTTGTCAATGCTGAAAAATTACCCATGCATGTGCATCTTGTAAATAAAATGCTATAATAAAAGGTACATTTTACCAAAAAAAGCCCTGCTCTAGGTGGGGTGGGGTGGGGTGGGATGGAATTAAGAAGTCTATAGAGGACTATAATATAAACTAAAAGTAGATAAAGGCATGATAGATGCAAAGTGGCATGTATCTTTGTGCTTGTCTCCCTAACTTTGATTCTTCCCCTACACCCTCTCCCTAGGTTTCTCTCCCTATGCATTTCCCTCTCATTCCTTCCCCCCCCCCTACATCTTGCTTTTCTTATTATCCCTACATTTCCTTTCCTCCTCAAGTATCTATAATGTTCACTTTTAAAATGTATCTCTGAAGAAATAAAACTAAATTAACTTGCTTTTGACTTCTGTGTCAAAATGTGGCGTTGGGGAGAGTTGGGAAGATAGAGTGAAGCGGCTTGTGGTCCCTTTAAGAAACTGTATTTCCTATTGATTTGTTATTCCTTTCAGACTGATCTGGGGTTCCTTTAAGATTCCACCGCCCCTCCTAGCTGAAGCTTATCAGTCCAGGATGCCGGGACCTCTGATTCGGCTGGTGATCCACAAAGCAACCCTTTGGACTCCAACAGGGGAGATCTGCTTCAGGTCGCAGCCCCCATTGGATCTGATACCAACTTGGGCTCTCCCAGCCCCCACCGGTTCTGATCTGCTCCAGTTGTCCCAGCCCCATTCTGATGATCTGCTCGGCTTTCCCAACCCCCACCAAGGCAAGCAATTTCATGAGCTTCCATCAACTAAGGTCTTTGCATTTGGACCTGGGTGGCTTAGTCAGCTACCTGCACTTTGTGCCCACTGAGAACTGCATTCTCAGTGCAATACTCCATTTTCCATAGATCAGCCCACTGGAATAATATTCTTTTGCCAGTGCCATCCTCTCTTTCCCCTCGCCTATTTCCCTATGCCTCTCTGTCAGGATTTCTAACCTTTCTTCCAACCCCCATAATAAACCTCTTTTCATCCATCTAGGTTTTCGGGTCCGGAAATTCCCTGACAGAGAACCTCTGCACTGCCAGAAGGGAGTCCCCAAAACTCCGTATACCCTTGTGCTGAATCCCAAGGCGTTGCAGGAGAGCCAAACCTCTCCATTTGCTTCCTTGAACCCCTAACCTGCCACTAGACCTTATCATTTCACTCCTTGACCACCAGAATCCCTCCTTTCCTTTTGATTCCCTACAGCTAAACCTCCTCAAGAGGACATGAGGCTTAAGAAGCTTGCCATTCCTACTCCAAATAGACTTTTCAAATGAATCATTAAGAAGGACTACAACCTCTAAATTCTGTAGAACTCAACACTAGTCATCAAAAGAAAAGAGTAAATCTGTAAAAGGAACAGAAAAATATCTATTAAATGATCTGAAAAAGGAAATGGCCACACCCTCCAAAAAAAAAAAAAAAAAACTTTTAGGAGTTGGACTAAATTGAGCAATGTAGTGTCCAGGAATAAAGAAATAATAGTCCTGCTTTACTCTGGCCTGGTCTAGAGTATTTATGTTCAGCTGAGGGAGCCACCATAACAACTGCTTATTGACTAATTAATTGATGTATTATTTCTTACTTATGAATTGTTAGAAGTGTAGCTTTAGCTGATATATCCCAAATCTTCACGTCAAGATTAGATGATCCTGAAGCTATTCGCAGGCTGTCAGGATTAAAACAGCAAGTAGTTATTGGTTTTTCATGGTGATCTAAGACAAGAAAAAAAAAATGACTTTTTTGAAACACACTTCAAATTTATCTTGATTTAATATTTTTTGACACACACTGCACACAATAGTTTCACTAATTTGGGCATTTAAATAATGCTTTAACATTTACAAAGTATTGATATATGTATCATTTGATCCTCAGAATCTTTATACTATGTGCTATTTATTATTAGTTCTATTTTACAGTAGGTTATATGTAGCTTACAGAAAGTAGCTTTTTAGGGTTAGACAACTATTAAGTGTTTGGAACAAGATTCAACTCAAATATTCAACGGCAATTCAATGTTGTGCCACTGAACTGCCTCATTGTTTGAAAGTATCATGTTTTTGGTCCAGTTCTATGACATGCCATGCCAACTTTATTAATCTATCCATGTATACATACCTACATGAATTGAGAGAACAAGTTGTTTTGAAAAAGGTTCTTCAGAATTAGGAAAATACTCAAACTGGAAGTATACTAAATAAGCAAATACAAGCTTGAACCTCCTTAAACGTTCATGTTGCAGAGAAAACCTTTTTAAAACAATTAGCCTTCTTAGCCTCTGCTGTTAGGCATCAGGTAAAAAAAAAATGCTCAAATGCAAACCTTAGTTATGCAATACGCCTCTTTAAAATTGTACCACAGAAAGGGAAATATTATGTATTGATATAATTGTGTTTAAAAACTGCTTTCTTATGCTTACACGTGTTTAGAAGATAAAGCTTGATACTTTCTCAAGAATGACTATGATAGACATAGGTGAGTGGTTACCATTCCTAGCTCCCAGATCTCGTGATCATTCCTCAGAAGCCAATCCCCACCAACTGTAAAGAAAGTAAGGTCCAGGGACACAAAAGTAGTATCAGAAGTGGAAATTTGAATGCAGGTCTTCTAATTTTGTGAATCATAGCCCACAAACTTTTAATTTCAAAGAAAAGATGTGGTGATAAGTTTTACTTGAATCTTGGAGAACAATATTAGAGCTTACAACAATTGAGATTAGAGAGAGAAAATATTGATTTTGTCTCAATATTTGTATAAGTAAACTTCTTAACAGCAAATACTTTCCTTTTTGCCTTCAGAATATCATACATTTTTTTAATAACGATATGTTGCTCTCAGGATGCCAGATGTCTGCTAATTCATGGCATGCCACAATCTCCAAAAAATTAAAGATGTGTACCACCCAAAGAATCATAAAGTAACATATGGTGGGTACAGTATGTTACCAGTGAAGAATTCCTCTCACCTGATTATCACAATGATCCCCTAATGATGCTCCTCAGTCTCAATTCTCTCACTACTCCAGATGATCCTACACATTGCTGCCAAAGTAATAATCTTAAAATACAAATCTCAGCACTCTTACTCCAAGCAACTCTACTGGGTTATCAATTGCCTCTAGGATAAAATATAAACTTCTCTGTTGCTTTGAAAGGCCTTCACACCCAATTCCTTCCAATCTATCTATCCTCCTCACTACCAGTACTTCCTCCCATCTTATATAGTTAGCCAAACTGGCCTTTATTTATTTATTTCTCATATATATCACAGTGCCTTGATCCCAACACATGCCTGGGATATTCATCTTACTTCTACCATAGAATCTCCCTTCCTTCAACATGCAACCCAAACTACCTTTCCTGATTTCTGGGAAGATCTGAGTCCAGTCTTTCCTGATCTTTCCCCTTCCCCAAGAATTTGTTAAAGGTTGTTCCCTCCAGAACTAGTTTTTGTTCTTCCTATCTTCCCTCATTCACAATGTAAGTTCTTTAACAATAGGGATTGCTTCATTTTATGGTTATCTCCTGGCTCTAGTATTTGTTGCTGTTCAAGTCATGTCCTATTCTTCATGACTCTGTGGACCATACTATCCACATGATTTTCTTAGCAAAGATATTGAAGTGTTTTATTATGTCCCTCCAGGGGATAAAGAAAACAAGATTCAGTGCTCCTGGGCTTGTGTTCTTTCATACATTTAGTAAGTGTCTGAGGTCAAATTTAAACCGGGAGTTTTTCTGACTCAGGTCCAGCTCTCTATCCACTGAACTATCCATCTGTCTCTTAGCATAATGTCTACTAAGCAGAGTAGTAATTTAATAAATCCTTACTGCTTGAATATTATCTAAAATTGTCTCATTGTAATCTCAGTGTTTATAAGTCTCCTTTTTAGGACTCACCAGGAACAGAGTAATCAATTTCTGCCAGTCAGTGGTGCTTTCGCCCCCTCTAATTCTGTATTACTTAATATGCACAGACATACCTTATTTTTTCTGTTACCTTCTCTCTTGTATGTAAAAGTTCATAAACTGACTGAAGTAAATCAATTGAAAGTCCCTTCCCACAAATTGATTTTTTTTCCCATTTAAACAATATTTATCAAGATTCATTACATATTAATCCTTTGATATTCTTGAGGGTGGAGTGGAATAATCTATAAGCTCTTTGTGCTAACTACATTTCCTTCAAGGATTTCTTATATTCCTTTCAAGTTTTACTCCAATTCAATTGCTGCTTAAGTAATCACTCAGTATGTTTAAGATACTACATTAGTGATAGGGATACAAAGACAAAAAATAAAAATATTCCAGGTTTTATCACCTATTTTTCTTTCTTTATTGGCTATATGTGATATATGTTTACAATCTGTTAAATTTACCCACCAATCTCTTCCTGTGCTAATTTTTAGTTCAAACTTTTGAGTCATCATGGATCTCATTTAAATCTGCAATATTAGGGATGTAATGAAATCTATTAACCAAGCACCACCAATCAATAAGTATTTACTAATCACCTACTTTGTAAATAATACCATGCTAATAAAGTGATGAAGAACAAACAATGAAAAATGCCTACTTTCAAGGAGCTACATTCAGCATACAATCTAATGATTCATTATCTATGGGAAATTATCTCCATTTTGTATTCTCTGTATACTCCACAAAATTGGTAAATGAATGTTTCTACTGGGCTTCTACCCAAAGAGATACTCAAGAAGGGGAAAGGACCTGTATATGCCAAAATGCTTGTGGCAGCCAAGTTGATTATCTCTTTATTAATGTAAAATAAGAGCAAAGGATAAGAAAAAATGTATTTCTAATATAAATTTATTACAAAGTAATAGAATACTTCCAGAAAGAAAATATTTTTAAATTAGAAAATTACTGAATATATCTAAAGATAAGCCTATACTGACAATGACATTATTGTTGTTTAAAATATTTAACAGTGTAGATTGATTTGTCTTTCATACATATGCCAATAGGTACAAAGAGTTTTATCTCCATATCTTGGCAAATTTGCTTGTTCATTTGCTCATACAGTGAACCAAGTGTAGAGAGATGGCCCAAGGCATTTTCTAAAATCAGTAAAGCTTTAAATATGTGATATTATTGTCCTTGCAATATTTTTCAATTGCTAAATAAAACAACTTGAGAACTAGTCTTTGACAACATTAGACATCTATAATTTCTTATTTGCCCAATAAAGAACTAGGAACAATTGATGGTTGCAGATTCTCAGTACAAAAATTTTGAGACAAATAAACAGGCATTAGTTTTTATTTTAATACCATTCTATGTTGGCTCCCAATAAAAGGGTTAGCTGACTCTTAGATACTTTAAATTTAAGTTGAATTTTTTCTTATTAGAAATGTAAATTCTAAAAGTATCTTTTCCAGAATAAATTTATTCCATCCACATTAACAATTTGTTGATCAGTGAATCTACCTTCTTTATTTTCTTCATATGTCAGAATATTTAGCTGCCATGTCTTCACAGGCACTGGTTAATTCTATGATAATTTTAATATGATGCAATTGAACTCAAATTTTAAAGTGATTAAAGCAACCAACACGTGCAGTAAAAGTTTCAGTAGCCACTTCATTTTTATTTTTCTTTCATTGTCTTAAATAAACTTTAAGTTATTGTTTGAATGACCCCTTTTCTAAAGAGCAATGTGTTTTTCCCAATTTTTCTTTTTACCTTTTTAGGTTTTTAGCTTTCTTTTGAGAAGAGCAATGTGTTTTTAACTGAACTCTTCAATCCGTCCATTTCTGTAATTGTGGTACTTCTCTTCCTTGTAGTTATTTGCAAAACACAAAAAGCTATTTCAGTTTTGCCTTTTTCTTTTAGCCCTTGTGTTTTAGAATATTCTTTACCATAGAGTCAGGCATCTCAATATCTTGTCCTGTTTTAAAGTTATAACCCCATTTATGAATTAAATTATATCAAATTTGTGTTTTAATGAAAGAACAAGCCTTTTCATTTTCATTTTGCAAATGTTTCCATGCAAAATATTCTCCCTTTTGTCAATTTCGTTAGGGGCTTTTAAAAAAAAAAATTTAACTCAACAGAACATTATATTTACACTTAATAATAAACAAATGAGCCCAGACAAGTAGGTAGTGTTTTGTTAAAACCATCAGCTAATTTAAATGAATCCTGTTAATTGAATTTTGGTTTATATCAAATGTGATTGATGGGGTGAAACCATTCAAACCTCTGAAACCATTCAAACTCTCCTTTGAAAGAGTCCTGAGGGAGAATGAAAGGAGATTGTGGGTGTACCTTAAAATATATATCCCTTCTGAGCCCCAGATCCTGGGGAAAGCCTGAAAACTCCCTGTTAATTGGTTTCATTCCACTGGAGATCTTGGTCATTGATCAATCACCTACCATTGAATTGCCACAAACAACTCTCATTGGCTCAAAACTCCTAGGTAAGTAATCTCATTCAATTTTAAATTGAATTAAAAATTAGTCTCTCAGGAGTTGGCCCCCATCTCTGGGCCAAAGATCAAAGGAAGCCTCAAGGTATCTAGGGTTACATGCCCAGATATCTTTGAGATGTCCTAAAACAGGGACCTTATCCACTGTTGAGATATATTCTTCTCACTGTTAATCTTTGCTATCTTCCTCACAGGACTTTATCACAAAGAAGTTCATCTTCCTAACAAAAATTTGCTTCTCAGTGCGAATAAATCCTTTTTGCCATTTGGTTTACAAAGAAACTTCTCACTTTATTGAAAAGTAGGAGGGGAAAAGCAAAAAGGGAAAGGGCAGGATGAATAGAAGGGAATGCAGAAACAGTAGGGAAGAGGTATGAGAAAGGGGAAGGAGCTGTAAGGGGAAGGGATTCTAAAGGGGAAGGCTGATTGAGGCAAGTGGTGCTCATAAGTTAAGTAATGGGGGGAGGGGTAAGGAGAAAAGGAAAGAGAAAAGTATAATCTGGGGAAGGGATTCTAAAGGGGAAGGCTGATTGAGGCAAGTGGTGCCCATAAGTTAAGTAATGGGGAGAGGGGTAAGGAGAAAAGGAAAGAGAAAAGTATAATCTGGGGATAATAAGATGGCAGGAAATACAGAATTAGTAGTTTTAACTATAAATGTGAATGGGGTGAACTCTCCCATAAAGTGGAGATGGATAGCAGACTGGATTAAAAGCCAGAATCCTACTATATGTTGTTTACAGGAAATACATTGAAAGCAGGATGATACATACAAAGTAAAGGTAAAAGGCTGGAAGAATATCTATTATGCTTCAGGTGAAGTAAAAATAGCAGGGTTAGTCATCCTCATCTCAGATCAAGCAAAAATTAATCTAATTAAAAGAGAAAAAGAAGGAAATATATCTTATAAACAGGTACCTTAGATAATGAAGCAATATCAATACTAAACATATATGCAGCAAGTGGTATAGCATCTAAATTCCTAAAGGAGAAGTTAAGGGAGTTGCAAGAAGAAATAGACAGCAAAAATATATAATAGTAGGAGATCTCAATCTTGCACTCTCAGAACTAGATAAATCACACTACAAAATAAATAAGAAAGAAGTTAAAGAGGTAAATAGAACACAAATCTTTGAGAAAACTGAAATGGAGACAGAAAAGAGTACACTTTCTTCTTGGCAGTTCGTGGAATCTATACAAAAACTGACCATATATTAGGATATAAAGACCTCAAAATCAATTGCAGAAAGGCAGAAATAGTAAAAATCTTTTCAGATCATGATGCAATAAAAACTACATTCAATGAAAAGCCAGAGGAAAATAGACCAAACAGTAATTAGAA
This sequence comes from Sarcophilus harrisii, assembly GCF_902635505.1. NCBI lineage: Eukaryota > Metazoa > Chordata > Mammalia > Dasyuromorphia > Dasyuridae > Sarcophilus > Sarcophilus harrisii. The sequence continues at coordinate 455,719,386 of NC_045427.1, forward strand.
ACTAAATAATCTTATCCTAAATAATGAATGGGTGAAACAGCAAACCATAGACACAATTAAGAATTTCATCCAAGTGAATGACAATAATGAGACAATATACCAAAATTTGTGGGACGCAGCCAAAGGGGTAAGAAGGGAAAATTTTATACCTCTAGAGGCTTCCTTACATAAAATAGAGAAAGAGACAATGAATTGGGCTTGCAACTAAAAAAGCTAGGAAAAGAGCAAATTAAAAACCTCCAATCAAATAATAATACGAAACTTTGTAAAATTTTTTTAATAGCCTTTATTTACAGGTTCTATACATGGGTAACTTTACATTAACTATTGCCAAACCTGTTGTTCCACTTTTCACCTCTACTCCCCATCCCCTCCCCAGATGGGATGACCACTAGATGTTAAATATATTAAAATATAAATTAGATACACAATGAGTATGCATGACCAAACCGTTATTTTGTTGTACAAAAGAATCAGACTCTGAAATATTGTACAATTAGCCTAGAAGGAAATCAAAATGCAGGTGGGCAAAAAATATAGATTGGGAATTCAATGTAATGGCTTCTTTAGTCATCTCCCCAGAGTTCTTCTTGCTGGCATAGCTGGTTCTACTTCATTACTCCACTGGAAATGATTTGGTTGATCTCATTGCTGAGGATGGCCACCCATCAGAACTGGTCATCATATAGTATTGTTAAGTTGAAGTATGTAATGATCTCCTGGTCCTGCTCATTTCACTCAGCATTAGTTCGTAAAAGTCTCTCCGGTTTTCTGAAATCATCCTGTTGGTCAGCTCTTTACAGAACAATAATACCCATAATATTCATATAACACAATTTATTCAGCCGCTCTCCAACCATGGCATCCATTCAGTTTCAGTTTCGAGCCATCACTCACAAAAGGCCGCCACAAACATTCTCCAGTAATAAACAGGTCCCTTTTCCCTTCTTTATAATCTCTTTGGGATATAAGCCCAGTAGTAACACTGCTGGATCAAAGGGTATGCACAGTTTGATAACTTTCTGAGCATTAAACTTGAAATTCTAAAAATAAAAGGAGAGATGAATAAAATCGAAAGTTAAAACAGTCTTAACAGCAACAATACCAAGAAGCCAAGGTGCCTGTTTTAGAAAAGGAAAGAGGAAAATCATGCCGAATGTTAGTCTTAAAAATGAAAAGGTAGAACTTTCCAGTAATGAAGAGGAAATTAGAGCAATAATTAAGAGTTACTTTGCCCAACTTTATGACAATAAATTTGGTAACCTAAGTGAAATGGATGAATACCTACAAAAATATAGGTTGCCCAGATTAACAGAGGAGGAAGTAAATTGCTTAAACAGTCCTATTTCAGAAAGAAATGAACAAGCTATTAATCAAATCCCTAAGAAAAAAATTCCCAGGACTAGATGGATTACATGTAATTCTACCAAAACATTTAAAGAACTATTAGCCCCCAATTCTATATAACCATATTTGAAAAAAATAGGAATGAAGGAGTCCTTCAAATTCTTTTACAACACAGACATGGTACTGATACATTAACCAGGTAGGGACAAAAAAAGAGAAAAGTTACAGACCACCCTCCCCATCACGAATAATGAATATTGATGCAAAAATCTTAAATAAAATATTATCAAAGAGATTACAGATAATCATTCCCAGGATAATGCACCATGACCAAGTGAGATTTATACCAGGAATGCAGGGCTGGTTCAATATTAGGAAAACTATTAGCATAATTATATCAATAATTAAATTAACAAAAATCATATGATCATTTCAAAAGATGCAGAAAAAGCATTTGATAAAGCATTAGAGAGTAAAGGAATAAATGAACTTTTCCTCAAAATAGTCAGGAGCATCTATTTAAAACCTAAAGGTAGCATCATATGTAATAGGAATAAACTGGAACCATTCCCAATAAGATCAGAAGTGAAACAAGGTTGCCCATTATCACCGTTACTGTTCAATATTGTATTAGAAATGCTAGCTTTGGCAATGAGAGATGAAAAGAGATTAAAGGAATTAGAGTAGGTAATTAGGAAACCAAATTATCACTCTTTGCAGATTATATGATGGTATACTTAGAGAACCCCAGAGAATCTACTAAAAAGCTATTAGAAATAATCCACAACTTTAGCAAAGTTGCAGGATACAAAATAAATCCACGTAAATCATCAGCATTTTTATACATCACTAACAAAATCCAACAGCAAGAGAAAAAAAAAGAGAAATTCCATTTAAAATAACTGTCATCAGTATAAAATATTTGGGAATCTATCTGCCAAGGGAAAGTCAGGAACTATATGAGTCAAACGACAAGACACTTTCCACACAAATAAATAAAGTCGTGACTCAAAACAACTCAAAAATATTAAGTGCTCTTTGGATAGGTCAAGGAATATAATGTATGACGACAATACTATCTAATCTATTTATTTAGTGCTATACCAATCAAACTCCCAAGAAACTATTTTGTTGACCTAGAAAAGATAATGACAAAATTCATCTGGAAGAATAAAAGGTCAAGAATTTCAAGGGAACTAATGAAAAAAAATCAAATGAAGGTGACCTAACTGTACCAGGTCTAAAACTATATTATAAAGAAGTAGTCATCAAAACCATTTGACACTGGCAAAGAAATGGACTAGTTGATCAATGGAATAGGTGAGGTTCATAGGACAAAATAGTCAATAACTATAGCAATCTAGTGTTTGAGAAATCCAAATACCTAGCTTGTGGGATAAGAACTCCCTATTTGACAAAAACTTCTGGGAAAATTGCAAACTAGCATGGCAGAAACTAGGCATTGACCTGTACTTAACATTGTATACCAATATAAGGTCAAAATGGACTTATAATCTAGACATAAAGAATGAAATTATAAATAAATTAGAAGAACATAGGATAGTTTACCTCTCAGACTTGTGGAGGAAGAAGAAATTTGTGACCAAAGAAGAACTAGAGATCATTATTGACCACAAAATAGAAAATTTTGATTTATGTTAAGTTAAAAGTTTTTGTACAAACAAAACTAATGCAGACAAGATTAGAAGGGAAGCAATAAACTGGAAAAATATTTTTACATTCAAAGGCTCTGATAAAGGTTTTATTTTCAAAATATATAGAAAATTGCCTCGAATTTATAAGAAATCAAGCCATTCTCCAATTGATAAATGGTCAAAGGATATGAACAGACAATTTTCAAATGAAGAAATTGAAAGTATTTCTAGTCATATGAAAAGGTGTAGAGGGCTGGAACTCTGGAGCAAGGATACTTACAACAAAGTGTTAACTCAGTGGAATTGATGAGATAATGGTACTCTAGTTCATATATATCTAGTATGATATAATGATATAATCACTCTAGTTTGATATAGTGATATAATCACTCTAATTGGCATATATTCAGTATGCTGAAATAATGTAATAGAGTATTTAAGAACTGGGAACTGGGTCAGTCAGTCAGAGTGAACTACTGTGAAGGAGAAAATAAAGACTTTAGACCCTATGCCTGAGCATCTTTGTGGTGACTATCCTACTGAGACCAAGGCCCATCCAAAGGACCTCCAGAAAGCTATCCCAGACATTACTTTTTGGCACCCAACATGGGGCAGTGAAAGAAACACACTACATTTTGAGACTCTGGATGTAAAGACCTACATTCACCAGTTCAATGGACACAATCATAAGTTCAGTGGAGAAGTTCCTGTGACCCGGAAATAGGGTGAGTAAACTAATCACTTTCATTTTTCAGCTGAAATGGGGCAAACACTAAGAAAAGTAGCCTTCCCCACCCCAAGGGAATTGTGCAGCAAGCATAATTAGGTTAATAAAGAAGCAAGATTTGTTGGTAAATTGGGAGAAGATTATTGGACTCTTAGAAATATTAGAGTACACGCCTCCTTGGTTTTCTAAGGAAGAAAAATTAGAGCCAGAAAAGTAGAAACTAGTGGGAGAGCACCTAATAGAATATTACAATGATAATGATCCTGATTCAATTCCTAAGGAAACATTCTATATATACAACATAATACAATTGGCTTTAAGGAATCCCACAAGTTTTAAAATAAGGCAAAATTAAAAAGAGCAGGAGGGGGATAGTACTGACAAAGCAGCTGAAGAGCATGAAGAATTGGACAAGAGAGAAGTACAATGCTGATGAAATTAAAGAGTGTGGTGCTTCTCAGCAGGAGCCTTTAGGGTATTCCCCATCTCATGACCCCTCAATTTCGCCTTCATGTATGGAGGGAGAAGAACGAGTAGGAAGGGCAGTAACACCATCAGCACCACCCATGCAGCAGCTTTGTCCATTCCCTATAACACAATTACAAAAGTCATTAATTACTAGATGATGACCAGTTCTGATGGACCTGGCCATCCTCAGCAATGAGATCAACCAAATCATTTCCAATGGAGCAGTAATGAACTGAACCAGCTGTTCCAGCGAAAGAACTCTGGTTGATGACTCAAAAACCACACATTGAATTCCCCTTAATCCCTATATTTTGCCCACCTGCATTTTGATTTCCTGGACGTTAATTGTACAATATTTCAGAGTCTGATTCTCATTTTGTACAGCAAAAATAACGTTTGGTCATTTATACTTATTGTGTATCTAATTTATATTTTAATATATTTAGCATCTAGTATCATCCTGCCATCTGGGAGGTGGGGGTAAGAGGGGAAAAATTGAACAAGAGGTTTGGCAACTGTCAATGCTGTAAAATTACCCATACATATAACCTGTAAATAAAAAGGCTTTAAACAAATTAAATTAAATTAAAATAAAAACTTCTTTAGGCAGGACTAAAAAAAAAGAAAGAAAAGAAAGAAAGAGAAAGAAAGAGAGAAAGAAAGAAAAAAGAAAGAAAGAAAGAAAGAAAGAAAGAAAGAAAGAAAGAAAGAAAGAAAGAAAAGAATAGAAAAGAAAAGGAAAGAAAAGGAAAGAAAAGAAATGGAGGATGTTAATTGATTTAAGAAAAATAAATGAACAGATGTAAACTATGGGAACTCTTCATCCTGGACTTCCATCTCCTACTTAATTGCCTCTTTGGGTTATACACATTAAGGATTGTTTCTATTCTATCCTTCTGGATAAGAAGAATATGAAAAGATTTGCCTTTTCAATGCCCAGCACTAACTTAGCTGACCTTTATAAAAGATATGGACAGTTTTGCCACAGGGAATGAAAAATAGCCCTACTATGTGTCAAATGTATGTTTCTGCTGCTCTTACTCCAGTAAGAAAAGCATTTCCAAAAGTTATGTTGTTATATTACATGGATAACATCTTGGGGTGTGCACCGGAGGAGCAAATGTTAGAAGCATGTATACAAAAGACCACAGAAATGCTAAGAACCGCTAAATTGCATATATAGCTCCAGAAAAAATTCAAACATGCTACTTTTAAATATTTAGGATATGAAGTATACCCTGAGATGCTTACATTACAAAACTCACCTTTAAGAACAGAGAAGCAAATACTTTTGGAATGATTTCCAAAATTAATAGAGATATCCAAATACCGGATGCGTCCAGTGCTAGGCTTAGCTACCAATCAATTGCAACCCTTATATGACATTTTAAGGGGAGACACTGCTTTAAATTCACCACATCAGCTTACAAAAGAAGCTCAAGAGGCTTTGAGAGAAGTGAAACTGGCTTTTATCAATGTGGTTGAAAGAGTCACTCAAAAACCCTTGGAAATATCAATGTTTGCTACAAAAGAGGGACCAAGAGCAGTCCTTCATCAAGGAGACAGTGTGATAGAGTGGGTGAACCTCCCAGCACAATCAGAACAAAGCCTTACTCCTCACCCAGTGCTTGTGACTAGAATTTTATTATTAGCCATTGCTGAGCAATACACTATCTGAAAAGACCCGGATACATTACACATTTTATGTCAATGCACACCAATGGCTGCTGTGAAACCATCCCAGAGTAGCAAATTTTATTGGCCACAGCTCCAAATACACACAGGTCTCTATTAAAGATAATCCATCTATTACATAACAGGCAATGGATTTTGGAAGAAAAGATTTCTAAGATTCCTCTTAAAGGACCAACTATCTTTATAGATGCATCCAAATATAATATTTGTGCTGTATACTCTCATGACTTAATTATAAGAGAGTAGTCAGAACTCCCTTCTCACTCCACTCAGGAGAATGAATTGTATCCAATGATTCTAATTCTTACTTATTATCCAGGAGATATAAATATAATATCTTTTTCGACCTATTCAGTAGGTGTGGTATAAAGAATTGCCACAGTCCAAATAAAATTTGGAGCTTCCAATATATAACAGCTCTTTAAGGAACTTCAAGAGCAAGTGAGAAAGCATCCAGGTAAGATTTATCTCTTGCATGTCCACTCCCATATGTACATGTAAGTATATCCCTTCTCAACTATAACCTGCTGGGGTGGGGGTGGGGATGGAAGGGGGGAAACTGACAAAGTTAAAAAGGTGTTCAACAGAAAACAAAAGCACAATTTACAAGAAAGTAAAGATGGACATTCATGAATATAATTTCTTCCACTAATATGCATACATATATATATATATATATATATTAATATACATATATATATATATATATATATATATATATATATATATATATAAAAATTTTTTGAGTTCACAATTTCTTATATATTTTGAATCCTCCCTGATGTTCTGCTGGGCATATGACAGAATTTTTTTTTGTTTCATTTTGTTTTCTATTCCTTTTCTCTTTTTCCTTTTTTTTTACTGTTTTTTTTTAATAACATAAATCTCAAAAAAAAAAAGACAAAGTGCAACAATTTTCCAGGCAAACACAACCTGGGTTCAATTACACTGCAAGGCTGTTCCAGGATGAGTTCAGCTTCATTCCAACCCCCCCAGGCCTAGCACCAGCAAATCAAGAATCAGAGTCAGTACTAGTGGTTTCCAGACTTCTCAGACTTCCAATACACCTTGGAAGATCAACAGGAAAAGTTTGTCAGTAGGGATATAGGGCCTTGGGAAACCAGCAAGCCAGGAGCGGGTGACAGGGCATCACAGGTGGCGCCTTCCAGAGGCCTCAGCCCACAGGCGTCTCTTTACTGGCACTGAAGAAGGACTCTGTTGTTCAAGCAAATTATACCCACAGTGGAATGGCGACCCTCCTCATAGTTCCAGCCCAGAAAAGCATCCTTTTAGTCACTCAAACATACTTCCTTGTTCCAACATAATAACCTTTGGAAAAACTGAAAACTTACTTGTCCCTAGAAGGATTTCCAAAAAGAGCTGCACAAAACCCCTAAAGGTTTGCTCGGTGCATTCTCCCCTTTGGAAACAGAACCCTATTCTAAACATCGAATAATAGGCTGGCGAAATGAGCAGGCAATACAAAAAGATTTTGATCCTAGAAAGTTACTATGGTGACTAGAAAGATCAAAATACAGAAGAAGATGATAGCAAAGTCACAGCTCCTATATCCAAAGGTTCCAAGAAAAATAAGAATTCATCTCAGGGCGTCCAAGAGTTCCAAAGGCATTTTGAAAATCAAGTTAGAAAGGTAGAGGAAAAAATGGGAAGAGAAATGAGAGTTGTACAAACAGAAATACCAAAAGGCTAACGAGAAGAATGTCTTAAAAAGCCAAACTGGCCAAAACAAAATCTCACTGAGGAAAATAATTCCTTCAAAATGAGAATTGAGGAAATGGAAATTAATGACTTTACGAGCAATCAAGAAACAATAAAACAAAACCAAAAGAACGAAAAAATTCCCCTGGAGGTCATGAAATTATGATTTCTTCTCAGTAAATATTTGATTGGAATCCCTTTTGGTATTCCTGCAGATCCAGGATTACATAAAAATTGCTGGGGTGAAAAGAGGTAACCTGTGGAAAAAGCTTAAGAAGCCCTGCTCCAGGAAAGGGACCCAGAATGTTTGTGGCAGCCCTCTTTGTAATGGCCACAAACTGGAAACACAGTGAATGCCCGTCAATGAGAGAATGGCTGAGGAAATTGTGGTATGTGAATATTATGGAATATTATGGTTCGGTAAGAAATGACCAGCAGAATGATTTCAGAAAGGCCTGGAGAGACTTACATGAACTGATACAGAGTGAAAGGAGCAGAACCTGCTAGGAGATCATTATATACTTTAACAACAATACTAGATGAGGATCAATGGTGCTGGGCGTGGCCATCTTCAGGAATGAGATGAACCAGATGGGCTCCAACTCAGCAGTCATGACTTGAAGCAGCTACACCCAGCCAAACAACTCTGGGAGATGACTATGAACCCTTACAGAGAATTCCCAATCCCTATATTTTTGTCCACCTACATTTCTGATTTCCTTCACAGCTTAATTGTACGCTACCTCAAACTCCGATTCTTTTTGTACAGCAAAATGACTGTGTGGCCATGTATACATATATTGCATTTAACTTATGCTTTAATATATTTAACATGTATTGGTCAACCTGCCATGTGGGGGAGGGGGTGGGAGAAGGAAGGGAAAAGTTGGAACAAAAGGTCTTGCACTTGTCAATGCTGAAAAATTACCCATGCATGTGCATCTTGTAAATAAAATGCTATAATAAAAGGTACATTTTACCAAAAAAAAAAAAAAAAAAGCCCTGCTCTAGGTGGGGTGGGGTGGGGTGGGATGGAATTAAGAAGTCTATAGAGGACTATAATATAAACTAAAAGTAGATAAAGGCAAGATAGATGCAAAGTGGCCTGTATCTTTGTGCTTGTCTCCCTAACTTTGATTCTTCCCCTACACCCTCTCCCTAGGTTTCTCTCCCTATGCATTTCCCTCTCATTCCTTTCCCCCCCCCCTACATCTTGCTTTTCTTATTATCCCTACATTTCCTTTCCTCCTCAAGTATCTATAATGTTCACTTTAAAAATGTATCTCTGAAGAAATAAAACTAAATTAACTTGCTTTTGACTTCTGTGTCAAAATGTGGCGTTGGGGAGAGTTGGGAAGATAGAGTGAAGCGGTTTGTGGTCCCTTAAAGAAACTGTATTTCCTATTGATTTGTTATTCCTTTCAGACTGATCTGGGGTTCCTTTAAGATTCCACCGCCCCTCCTAGCTGAAGCTTATCAGTCCAGGATGCCGGGACCTCTGATTCACAGATCCTGGTCAAAAGCAACCCTTTGGATTCCAATAGGAGATCTGGGTTTGTCGCAGCCCCCATTGGATCTGATACCAACTTGGGCTCTCCCAGCCCCCACCGGTTCTGATCTGCTCCAGTTGTCCCAGCCCCCATTCTGATGATCTGCTCGGCTTTCCCAACCCCCACCAAGAGGAGCAATGTCATGAACTTCCATCAACTAAGGTCTTTGCATTTGGACCTGGGTGGCTTAGTCAGCTACCTGCACTTTGTGCCTACTGAGAACTGCATTCTCAGTGCAATACTCCATTTTCCATAGATCAGCCCACTGGAATAATATTCTTTTGCCAGTGCCATCCTCTCTTTCCCCTCGCCTATTTCCCTATGCCTCTCTGTCAGGATTTCTAACCTTTCTTCCAACCCCCATAATAAACCTCTTTTCATCCATCTAGGTTTTCGGGTCCGGAAATTCCCTGACAGAGAACCTCTGCACTGCCAGAAGGGAGTCCCCAAAACTCCGTATACCCTTGCGCTGAATCCCAAGGGGTTGCAGGAGAGCCAAACCTCTCCATTTGCTTCCTTGAACCCCTAACCTGCCACTAGACCTTATCATTTCACTCCTTGACCACCAGAATCCCTCCTTTCCTTTTGATTCCCTACAGCTAAACCTCCTCAAGAGGACATGAGGCTTAAGAAGCTTGCCATTCCTACTCCAAATAGACTTTTCAAATGAATCATTAAGAAGGACTACAACCTCTAAATTCTGTAGAACTCAACACTAGTCATCAAAAGAAAAGAGTAAATTTGTAAAAGTAACTGTAAAGAAATCTAGAAAATGAACTGAAAAAGGAAGTGGCCACACCCTCCAAAAAAAAAAAAAACTTTTAGGAGTTGGACTAAATTGAGCAAATGTAGTGTCCAGGAATAAAGAAATAATAGTCCTGCTTTACTCTGGCCTGGTCTAGAGTATTTATGTTCAGCTGAGGGAGCCACCATAACAACCAAGCTATTGACTAAATTAATTGATGTGGTATTATTTACTTCTATGAATTGTGTTAGAAGTGTGCTTTTAGCTGATATATCCTGAAATCTTCACGTTCAAGATTAGATGATCCTGAAGCTATTCGCAGGCTGTCAGGATTAAAACAGCAAGTAGTTATTGGTTTTTCATGGTGATCTAAGACAAGAAAAAAAAAATGACTTTTTTGAAACACACTTCAAATTTATCTTGATTTAATATTTTTTGACACACACTGCACACAATAGTTTCACTAATTTGGGCATTTAAATAATGCTTTAACATTTACAAAGTATTGATATATGTATCATTTGATCCTCAGAATCTTTATACTATGTGCTATTTATTATTAGTTCTATTTTACAGTAGGTTATATGTAGCTTACAGAAAGTAGCTTTTTAGGGTTAGACAACTATTAAGTGTTTGGAACAAGATTCCAACTCAAATATTCAACGCTAAATTCAATGTTGTGCCACTGAACTGCCTCATTGTTTGAAAATATGTTTTTGGTCCAGTTCTATGACATGCCATGCCAACTTTATTAATCTATCCATGTATACATACCTACATGAATTGAGAGAACAAGTTGTTTTGAAAAAGGTTCTTCAGAACAGGAAAAATACTTCCAAACTGGAAGTATACTAAATAAGCAAATACAAGCTTGAACTCCTTAAACGTTCATGTTGCAGAGAAAACCTTTTTTTTTAAAACAATTAGCCTTCTTAGCCTCTGCTGTTAGGCATCAGGTAAAAAAAAAAAAAATGCTCAAATGCAAACCTTAGTTATGCAATACCTTTTTAAAATTGTACCAGAAAGGGAAATATTATGTATTGATATAATTGTGTTTAAAAACTGCTTTCTTATGCTTACACGTGTTTAGAAGATAAAGCTTGATACTTTCAAGAATGACTATGATAGACATAGGTGAGTGGTTACCATTCCTAGCTCCTGTGATCTCGTGATCATTCCTCAGAAGCCAATCCCCTCAATTAACTGTAAAGAAAGTAAGGTCCAGGGACACAAAAGTAGTGTCAGAAGTGGAAATTGAATGCAGGTCTTCTAATTTTAGAATCATAGCCCACAAACCTTTTAATTTCAAGAAAAGATGCAGGATAAGTTTTACTTGAATCTTGGAGAACAATAGAGCTTTTGTTAAACAATTGAGATTAGAGAGAAAATATTGATTTTTGCCTAATATTTGTGGCAAGTAAACTTCTTAACAGCAAATACTTTCCTTTTTGCCTTCAGAATATCATACATTTTTTTAATAACGATATTGCTCTGGTGATGCCAGATGTCTGCTAATTCATGGCATGCCACAATCTCCAAAAAATTAAAGATGTGTACCACCCAAAGAATCATAAAGTAACATATGGTGGGTACAGTATGTTACCAGTGAAGAATTCTCTCACCTGGATTATCACAATGATCCCCTAATGATGCTCAGTCTCAATTCTCTCACTACTCCAGATGATCCTACACATTGCTGCCAAAGTAATAATCCTTAAATACAAATCTCAGCACTCTTACTCAAGCAACTCTACTGGGTTATCAATTGCCTCTAGGATAAAATATAAACTTCTCTGTTAAGCTTTGAAAGGCCTTCACAATCTAATTCCAATCTATCTATCCTCCTCACTAAACAGTACTTCCCCTCCTGCATTCATAGTTAGCCAAACTGGCCTTTTATTTATTTATTTCTCATATATCACAGTGCCTTGATCCCAACACATGCCTGGGATATATTCATCTTACTTCTCTACCTCATAGAATATCTCCTTCCCTTCAACATGCAACCCAAAAACTACCTTCCTGATTTAGGAAGACTGAGTCCAGTCTTTCCTGATTCTTCCCCTTCCCCGCAATTGCTAGTTGTTCCCCTCCAGAACTAGTTTTTTGTTCTTCCTATCTTCCCTCATTACAATGTAAGTTCTTTAACAATAGGGATTGCTTCATTTTATGGTTATCTCCTGGCTCTAGTATTTGTTGCTGTTCAAGTCATGTCCTATTCTTCATGACTCTGTGGACCATACTATCCACATGATTTTCTTAGCAAAGATATTGAAGTGTTTTATTATGTCCTCCAGGGGATTAAAGCAAAACAAGATTCAGTGCCTTGGCCAGGCTCATACATTTAGTAAGTGTCTGAGGCTGTACTTAAACTGGAGTTTTTCTGACTCCAGGTCCAGCTCTCTATCCACTGAACTATCCATCTGTCTCTTAGCATAATGTCTACTAAGTGCGCAGAGTAGTGCACTTAATAAATCCTTACTGCTTGAATATTATCTAAAATTGTCTCATTGTAATCTCAGTGTTTATAAGTCTCCTTTTTAGGACCACCAGGAATATAATCAATTTTCTGCCAGTCAGTGGAAAGCTGCCCCTCTAATTCTATTACTAATATGCACAGACATACCTTATTTTTTCTGTTACCTTCTCTCTTATGTAAGTTCATAAACTGGACTGGGAAGTAAATCAATTGAAAGTCCCTTCCCACAAATTGATTTTTTCCCATTTAAACAATATTTATCAAGATCTATTACATATTAACTTTGATATTCTGAGGGTGGGAGTGGGAATAGAATCTATAAGCTCTTTGTGCTAACTACATTTCCTTCAAGGATTTCTTATATTCCCTTTCAAGTTTTACTCCAATTCAATTAAGCGTTTAGTAATCACTCAGTATGTTTAAGATACTACATTAGTGATAGGGATACAAAGACAAAAATAAAATATTCCAGGTTTTATCACTCTATTTTTCTTTTTTCTTTATTGGCCATATGTGATATATGTTTACAATCTGTTAAATTTACCCACCAATCTCTTCCTGTGCCAATTTTTAGTTCAAACTTTTGAGTCATCATGGATCTCATTTAAATCTGCAATATTAGGGATGTAATGAAATCTATTAACCAATTCACCAATCAATAAGTATTTACTAATCACCTATTTTGTAAATAATACCATGCTATCAGTGATGAAGAACAAACAATGAAAAAAATGCCTACTTTCAAGGAGCTTACATTCAGCATACAATCTAATGATTCATTATCTATGGGAAATTCATTCTCCATTTGCATTCTTCTGTATACCCTCCACAAAATTGGCAAATGAATGTTTCTACTGGGCTTCTACCCAAAGAGATACTAAAGAAGGGAAAGGGACCTGTATATGCCAAAATGTTTGTGGCAGCCCTGTTTGTAGTGGCTAGAAGCTGGAAAATGAATGCATGCCCATCAATTGGAGAATGGTTGGGGAAATTGTGGTATATGAATGTTATGGAATATTATTGTTCTGTAAGAAATGACCAGCAGGATGAATACAGAGAGGCTAGGAAGGACTTACGTGAACTGATGCTGAGTGAAATGGGCAGAACTAGGAGATCATTATATACTTCAACAACGATACTGTATGAGGATGTATTCTGATGGAAGTGAATTTCTTCAACAAAGAGAAGATGTAACTCAGTTTAAATTGATCAAGGATAGACAGAAGCAGCTACACCCAAAGAAAGAACACTGGGAAATGAATGTAAACTGTTTGCATTTTTGTCTATCTTCCCAGGTTATTTTTACCTTCTGAATCCAATTCTTTCTGTGCAACAAGAGAACTGTTCGGTTCTGCACATATATATTGTATCTAGGATACACTGTGACATATTTAACTTGTATAGGACTGCTTGCCATCGGGGGAGGGGGTGAAGGGAGGGAAGAGAAAAGTTGGAACAGAAGTGAGTGCAAGGGATAATGTAAAAAAAAAAAAAAAAAAAAACTACCCAGGCATGAGCTCTGTCAACAAAAAGTTATAATAAAAAGAAAAAAAGAATAATTAATTAATTAATTTTAAAAAAAAAACAAAGTTGGCAAATGTAAGCATATGTCTCCTTTTGTATGTCTCATTTGCTATTAGAGAATACTTGAACAAAGTTATCTGTGATAATAAGTCTACAAAAGAATCTTTTATGATCTTAACATATACATGGTAGACATTTCCTTTAAAGCTTCATTTTACCCTGCTGGAGGAAAAAATGCTTTTTTTTTTAATCACAGGATCTTGTTTTCTTTCCACTTTTCTTCCAATTGTTTAACTCTAAATTTATAATCTGGAGAGGATTCTGGGAAGATGGAAGAGTAGGTCAGAAAATTCCCCCACAAACAAGACAAAATAGTGGCTCAGGGTGAACATTGAGAAATAATAAAAAAAAAATTAACAAGAGTTGGAGTAGAACAATGGTCTTCCTGGGACAAATGGAGATCTGAAAATACCAGGGCAGAAGTTTGGTCCATGTGAAGTGTAAAACACCAGGTGAACGCCATTGAAACAGCAAGCAGCTAGCCCTGAGACGACCTAGGTTAGGTAGTAGCCCCAGCCCCAGCTACATGAATTTTCATCTCCTGGACAAGTGTAGGAAGTCAAAGATTTGAGTGGGAATATTGAGGAAGCTTCTACTGATAAAGGGCATTAGGTCCAGCTGTGATGTCACAAACATAGCCTTGAACTAAGACACCCTGGGAGACACAGCTTAGTGAGTTAAGAAACAGTGGGGCAGACACACTGCTAGCTGCAAGCACTTAACAAGATGGATTTGAGTTCCAGGTTAGAGGAGAGAAATTCCAGAAGATGTGAGGTCATAGGCACTATCCTTCATAAGCTAGGACTAGAAATGATTAAATAACAAGCTTTTATATTCAAAGAGAGAAAGAATTTAATCATTGAAAGTTACTATGGGAATAGAAAAACCAGGGTTTATCTTCTGAGGAGGATACTGAAGCAAAAAAAAAAAAAAAAAAAAAAAAAAAAAAAAAACTCCCTAGCTCAAAAAGTAACATTAAATGGTTACTTGTCCAAAAAGCATTCATAGAAGAACCCAAAAAAAGACTTCAAAATTAAATAAAAGAAATTGAGGAAAAACTTTTTTAAAAAATTCAAGAACAGGTCTGGATTCTTCGAGATGATAGTCTCATTCAGCCCTGGGACCAAACCGTGGATCCATTTGGTCCCAGTAAATCTCTCCCTTTCAAATAAAATATTAAATTGTTCTCTAATCTCTATCCTGCCTTAATTTCTCCAGCATTACATTTTGGAGGTCCCATCAAGATGGTAGAAAATGAGCAGAATTAGAAATAAGAGACTTTTGGGTCTCCTCCTTGGGCCTCAGGGTGGCTGGGGAATCTGAATTCTTGGCCTGGAGAGGCCGGCCCCTGGATTTTTTTCCTAGAGCCTCCGGGAAAGAAAGCAGTTTCCAGCCACAACAGCCTGATGGTAGACACCCCCATTTTGGCCACAAGAGAGTAAGTCTGTCTGAGTACCCTTTGAGTATTATCTGGTCAAGCTTAAGACCTGTTATGTTCTGTCTGTCTGTGCTAGCACTTGGATTCCCAGAATTATGAAATGCTGATGGGCATAAATTCTGGGCATGGTATCTTCTGGACACAAGGGGCACTACCTGGGTGTCTAAGACACATCTGGGTGCCAGTTGGCACAACTCTGGACATTCCAGAGCATAAATCTGGGTATCTTTTTTAAGACACCATGTGGCTTTAAAAAAAAAAAAAAAAAAAAAAAAAGACTCCGTTTGGATTATGGGAGGGAAGACTCTGGAGCTGACAACTTCCCTCAGAGCTATTCTTTCCAGATAAGAATGGTCTGTGTTAAATGTTTTGACTGCACAGTCTATGTGTGTTCTGTGTTCTATGTGATTTGTTTGTCTGTTTTGTTAATTTTTAAGTTTAAGAACAATGATCAAGAAATTTGGGAATTGTTTATTTTAATGTTGCAACTGTACTTAGTGTAATTACTTCTGAACTTGAGCTGGAGAAAAGATTTGATTAGGAATTTTAGGATGATTCTAAATTTGTGGGAAATAATTTTACTGTTGCCCTTGCATGCCAGATTTGTTCTGAGTATTCTTTTGGGCAGTTTTAAAATTGTAGGAAATAATTTTACTGTTGCCTATGCAGGCTAGATTTAGTTATCTTTAAGTACAAGATCTTAAAAAAACAATAGCTTGGTAAGGAAGTTCTGTTCACTTGCCTAAAAGAAGTAACATGCCTCCAATTAAGTAAAGTATGTAGCAAAAAGGATCGGACTTTTCTGAAGGCTCCAACTCGAGCCAAGTTGGAGCTTAGGAAAAGTCCATTGGGAATAATGGCCATGTGGGACCAGAGGGAGAGAAAGAAAATCTATGCTGTTACATTATTTGAAATATGATAGAAAAAGCAGTTTTATATTGTTGGGAATTTAAAACTGTTTTTAGTTTGGTTCAGAGTTTGTTACCTATATTATAGCATTGTAAGTTATGCTTTAAATCCAGCTCTGCTGGACATATGGGTTTTATGGAATCTTACACACACACACACACACACACACACACACACACACACACACTGATTTCTACTACTTTAAAGGTTGGATGGGGTAGGGATCTTTTGTCTTCAAAGGTGAAGATTTAAACTGGACCCCCTTCTGTTCCTCTGGGCAGGGACAGATGGAACTACTCCAAGCATCACTCTTCTCCCCTGGAGAGGGTTGCCCCTCTGAATGGGCAGCACGACTGTCTTGAACCCTGCTGCTCTGTAAGCAGATGCTGAGTTAAATGCACAAATGATCACAGACCTAACTCACAGTGAACTATCTAAAACTGGATTCTCTGGCTAAGATGCTCCCCAACTATAGAGGACCTGACATGATTGCAATAGGGAGCTTTGAATTATGCTGATTAACTCCAAGGTTATCAGGTAGAGACTTGTCCTTGCCATAAGTCCTTGCATTATTCTAGCTTTATTTTGGTTTTTATTTGGTTTATTTACTTTACATAGGGTTGGTCAAAATTATGGTGCTAAGACCTTCTAGAGGAAGGTAACTCAATGATTTGAATAGTTAGAAGAGAGAGAGTGTGGAATGTTGTGCCACAGTTCTCTTTTATTATCCTGACTCAGTTTCCCTAATTGTCCTATTCAGTTAATCTGCCTCAGGTTATAATCATTCCTTCTTAATATTTGATGGGATAAAGGTCTATCCATTTTAGACATCATTAGAATATCAGGAACCTCTACAGTACCTCCCTCCATTATGTCATCCTAGGTGCCTGCCTCCATTATGTCATCCTCATCCTAAGTACCTCCCCCAGTACGTCACCCCCCATGTCACTGTTCTTGTTACACTATAAAAGAATTTTGTATCTGACATTCTCATTCAGCCCTGAGACCAAACCATGGATCCATTTGGTTCCAGTAAATCTCTCGCTTTTAAATAAATTATTAAATTGTTTTCTAAAAAATAAATAAATAAAATAAAAATCCAAGAACAAGAAGATTATGGGGGCAGGAAAGAGGGAAGTCACATAACTAGACAAGGAGATCCAGAATCTTAAGGAATAAAACTTTTCCTTAAAAATTGAGTTAGGCAAAGGAAAACCAGTGAGGTTATAAGAGACCAAGAAATATAAAACAAGATATAAAGAATGAAAAAATAGAAGAGAATGTGAAACATCTCATAAGAAAAAAACAACTGGTCTTAAGAACAGATCAAGAGGAGAAAATATAAGAATAATTGGACTATTTAAAAGCTTTGTTCAAAAAAGATCTTGATACAATAATTAAAGAATAATTAAAGAAAATTGCCATACTTTCAGAGTTTTGTTGCAAAAAGACCTAAACTTAATAAAAATTTGACATATAAAATCCAATGGAAATATAAAATAAGCATGAAAAACTAAATTACAAGGAACTCATTAAGGACAAACTGTTTACTTTTTATACATGGAAATGTAAGCCATATATCTAAGATAATCATTAGTAACTGAATTGTTTGAAAGAAAGATTGGAGTAGAGCTAGGTGAAATGAAAGTCCAAAAAGCAAAACCGTATAAGAAAAGGTAAAAAGAGTAATTATATATGATGAACAGGCAGATTTCAGAAAAACCTGAAAAGACTTATATGAACTGATGCAAAGTAAAGTGAGCAGAACCAGGAAAACATCGTACTCAGTATCAGCAATATTGTGTGATGATCAACTATGACTGACTCAAGTTCTTCTCAGCAACGCAATTATCCAAAGCAAGTACAAAGGACTCACAAAGGAAAATGCTGTTCATAACCAGATAAAGAACTGATACACTCAGAATGTAGATCAATGAATTTATTTTTTCACTGACTTTATTCTTTCTCATGGTTTTTTTGTTTTTTTTTTTTTTTTGCTTTTGATCTATTTCTTCTTTCACAACTATGATTAATTTGAAAATATGTTTTACTTGATAGCACATGTATAAATTAGATCAAACTGCCCATCTTTTTTGGAAGAAAGGAGAGAAGGGAAGGAGGGGAAGGAGAAAACTTAGGAACTCAAAATCTTGTAAAAATGAATGTTGTACATATATTGGTCTACCTACCATCTGGGGGGAGGGGGTGGGGAGGAGGGGAAAAATTGGAACAAAAGGTTTTTCAATTTTCAATGTTGAAAAATTACCCACACATATATCTTGTACATAAAAAACTATTATTAAAAAAATGAATGTTGTAAATTTTGTTGTCATGTATCAGGGGGAGAATAAAATGTTTTATGAAAAAATAAATTTATAAAGAAATATGAGGATAAGAGAATAGGATAAATGGGGTTATAGAAGGGTGTGTAGATGAACGGAAATAGGATAAGAATAGAGTAAAGAAGAATGGAGAAGAGAAAATAAGGGAGGAACTTCTAAAGGTAATAGGTTAAAGTAAGAGGAAGACAAGTTATCGGTTAAAGTAAAGTAGAAGAGTCAGAAGGGATAGGAAATAAGAGATAAACACAAACATAAAATAAAGATGAAAAGTAGAATTTATTTGATAAGAACAGCAGTTAGTAATCAAGATCTCAAAGATTAAGCAAAAATGGATTTAATCAAAAGAGAAAATTAGTATTACTATACTATATATGAGTCATATTAATGAATATTGCTTTACACTATTTAAAATAACCACAGTATAAAGTTGGAATGTTGTTGTGGTATAGAAAATGAGTTGGTGGACTTAGAAAAATTGGGAAAAACTTGAAGTTTATGAAGGAATAGGTTATCCACCTTCGGAGAAGCAGAGGACAAACAAGTATAGTACAATCTTACATAGATGTATATGAATGTACATGTGTATGATTACAGATATATATATGTGTGTGTGTGTGTATAGGTGTATATGCACATGTAAGTACATATATATGTATGTGTGTATATCTATAGACATAGATATATAAATATCCACACATAATTATAGCCTTGAAGAGGGGCAGGAAAGGGGAAAAAAGAATAAAGTAAAAAGTATACAACAGAAAATAAAAGAAAACCTACAAAGAAAACCAAGATGGACAAGTCTAAACACAACACATAGTATTATATAGGCTTTCTTGAAATGGAAATTTTTATTTTTATATTTTTAATTTTCTCTTATGTTCTGCTGTGTATATAGCAACTTTTTTTCTTATCTTTTACTTAAGTTTAAAATAAATATATAAATTAAAAAGGCTAAATAAATAAATTGTGATATTGCCAGTAAGAATAGCATAGAAGAAATCATTGCTAGGCCACGTGACTGGAAAATTGTATAGCAATCAATATAAATTAGTCATTTAGCAAGAATAAGGGACAGAATTGTAACTACAGTGGGGTAATAGGGTTTTTCCTCTAAGGTACCAAATTTAGAGTGTGCTGACATCTTTTTGTGCTTTATTCTTCAGTTGTGCTTGGATGAGATCTCTCCCTCACTTCCCCCTTCCTCTTCCACAGCAACTTCTCCAACAGTGTTCTCACATGGATGTCCCCAGTTTGTTCTCTCTCTCAGTCTCCTCTCTCTCTGTCTCTGCTTCTGTCTCTGTCCCTCTCATCTCCCTGTCCCTCATCTTCTCTCCCTCTCTCCTTCCTTCCCTCCCTTCCTCTCCTCTCCTCTCCTCTCCTCTTCTCTTCTCCTCTTCTCTCTCTCTCTCTCTCTCTCTCTCTCTCTCTCTCTCTCTCTCTCTCTCTCTCTCTCTCTCTCTCTCTCTCTCTCTCTCTCTCTCTCTCTCTCTCTCTCTCTCTCCCCCCTTCTCTCTGTATCTCTCTGTCTGTCTCTGTCTCTGTCTCTCTCCCTCTCTCCCTCCCTCTCTCTCTCTCCTGCCCTCCTTCTCTCTCTCTGCCTCTCTGTTTCTCTGTCTCTGTCACTCTGTCTCTCTTTTTCTGTGTCTGTCTGTCTATTTTTCTTTCTTTCTCACTCTCTTCCACAAAGGGCTAATGTTCAGATACCCCTCTCCAACTGAAAACCAGGAAGAAAAGATACTTCTCATAGAAGTATCCACAACAGTGAGGCAACTAGATGGTATAATAGAGTCCCATGTCTGTCACCAGGAAAACCTGAATTCACAGCCAGTTCCAGACATCTGTTGACCTTGAGCAAAATCACTTAACTTTTGTTTGACTTGTTACTTCAACTCTAAAATAAAAATAATAATAGCACCATTTATTATTCCAAAACCCAGATTGTTGTGAAGATCAAATGAGATCACTGCAAAACATTTAGCACTGTGGCCTGACACACAGAAGAACCTTAATAAATGCTTTAATAACAAAATAAATGCTACCATGAAATTATTATTATTAGTGAAGTACAGATAATCCATACCATGAAATTTGAAGCAACATATTCAACCATTTCTATGAATTGTGGCAATTCCAAGACAAGCAGAATTTATTATTTTTTCATCATATTCTGGAGAAGATGAAAATATCTCAAAATTGTCTTATGTTTGTGGCACTAGTTGACTCAAACAAACAAGGTCAAAATTAAGCCTGAGCTTTCAATGCTCTAAGAAGCTAGAATATTTCTTCTATGATAGAGAGTAAATGATGACACCTATTTCAGTTTGAATGAACAAATGATTATATAAAAAAAAAACAATTGTATAATGGGTAAATAAGTGTCAGTTTTGTCTTTCCTTGCTTTTCTTGATAAACATTTCAGCCTTTAAAGGTGGTCAGGATTCTTTTTCTTCTTGTGAATTTATTATACAAAGCAATCAAAACTCATTAACAACCAAATAACAAGTTATAATGCAAACAATGGAACAAAACATCCCCTTTGCATAAAGTACTCTTACCTCTGACATATGTGATGACGTTCCCATTTTGTGCATCAATGACGCAGAGTGCATTTTCTACATCCAAACCACAGATCACATATTTACCATCAAAAGAAATTTTACATGAAAGTATAATACTGTCATGGTGGAAAGACCACTGGAAAAGAACAGATAATGAATATTCAGATTCAATCAGCTTCTTGTCAGACTACCTTACATCAAGAGAAATCAAAGTAAAAACACAGAATTTTTTTTCTCTATGGTTTTGGTTATAGTAATCATCATGGTCCCTTAACTGAGCAGAAGCCAAAAATATTAATCCAGTTATGTTAGAAAGTATCATCTTATGTTCATTTTCTCATTCAGTTGTCTCATTTACAAAACACACCTCAAATAGCCTACTTCTTTTAAGTTCTTTTTTTACAGGCTATAACTGAGATTTTTAACTCAGAATACAATGGATTAATGCCATTCATCTTTGCTATTCAATCACCTGTTTCTGTCAATGGCTTTACCACCTCCCAATTATAATCTTCAACCTGAGTCATCTTTCCTGTTTCCCTGTAGCTCACCCCATCACATCCAGAGAATTAGTACATACTGACTATTTGTCCATCATAATTTCTTTAAGATGCATTTTATCCTCTTCATTCTTGCAACCAACCATCACTATGGTCAGGACCCCCATCAACACAAGTCAGGATCGTTGCTTGATTTTTTTCCTATCTGATCTGCCAAACTCCAAATTCTTCCTTCCTTAATCCATTCATTACATGACTATCAAACCCATAAATATTATTATTATCATTTTTACTCTCCTCCTCATTGGCCCTCTGCTCCCTACAAGAGCAAATATAAACTCTACCTCATTTTTAAGACCCTCCATAATATTGTACCTTCTGATTTAATTTCTCATTAGTCCTCAACAAATGCTTCATTTAAGTTAACAGTTTCCTCACTGTCCAGTATGTTTATATCTTGCCATTGGACCCAAATGGCTCTGGAAGAGGAAATGAGTCAGGTGATCTTGAATAGCCCTCCCTCTCTTAAGTCCAATTCACTTTTATGTCATGGCATCATCCCTCCCTAGTTTTTTCTGCTCATCCAAACTTTTCTCATCTCTTAAAGCCCATTTCAAGTGCCATCTCCTCTATGAATCCTTCCTTGACTACTCCAAGACCTATTATTATTCTCTTTCTTTGAAGTACAGCATTTGAAACCTGTTTATCACTTAGGCAATTGTCTTTATATTGTAATTGTTTTACTGTTTCAAATATGAATGTCATATCTTCCTATTTACCTTGTGAGATCTTAAGGAATTGGAACATGTTTGATACTTCTGTTTCCCCCAATGCATAGTAGAGTATAGAGCTGAACATTTAGCATATGTTCAACAAATCTTTTATTGATTGCTTGGTCAATACTTATGCTACTATAAAAATAAACATCACAATCATTATAGTACACCAAATATCCAGAGATAAACAGGGTATTCCTGAACAAAAATAATAAAAATAGCAATACAGACCAGAACTTGTCCACTTTCCATATCCCAAAGCTTTATTGTTTTGTCATAGGATGATGTAACAAATCTGAAAATAAAAATAAAATTACATGATTTATTAGATACATTAAATACATATTCTTTTGGTTTATAAATAGGTTTTGGAGAAGCATTTTTAATTTTTTATTAAGAATTTTCATTTTTCAAAAAAAAGTTTGACTTCTTAAATTATGTTTAATACTGAAGACTATTAGAAACTGTCAAAACAATAAAACCAATTAAGTTTTTATTAATGTTCTAAAAAGCTCACTTACAAAATACCATAGCAATTCATTTTTTAACAAATCTGTGAGGGAACTTTCAGTAAGGAAACCCCTACTATTAATACAGGCAAGTAGCTGCTTTAGCTGCTTTACAATTTATGATCTTGGAAAGTTACCTGAGGCAATGAGAGATAAAGGTATTTGCCCAGAATCAATCACTGGGCTTGTATGTATCAGGCAGGACATAAGCCCAAATTTTCTGAATTTGAAGATGGCTCTTGATCCACTACCCCATGCTTTTTCTCTAACTCATATGATTTTAACTCCTTAGTTATCACTAACTTGTCAACAATCTTTCAGCAGTCATGATATTTGCCATTCCCCATATGAATTCTCCCAACTATTTCTTTGCCATTCTAATTGCTGATATTGCTCAAAAATTTTTCTCACTGAAAGTGGTATACAATTAGAAATTCTATTAATTACAAATCTAATTAGTTACCCAATAAACCATTACAAATTAGCATGTTTCAGATCATAGGCAATCCATACAAACATTTTTCTCAGGCAGGTTTTCTAATGGGTACTTTGAGATCTAGTCCAGTCTTTTCCTTTCATAGATGGGGATAATAAGGCCCAGAGACATAGACTGATTTTCCCATTTAAAACCCACTTAGATGTTGTTGGGTTGTTTTTTTGTTTTTTGGTTTTTGTTTTTTGGTTTTTTTTTTTTGCAGAATCATAATGACTTTATGTTCGTAATGTGGAAACATTGTTTATGATATATGCTAAAGCAGCTGTCATTTTATAATTTGTTGATTCAGAGACTTTATTTTGCAACACATTATAAACAAATTAATCTCAAAGGCAACATAGTAATGTTGTCATTCTCTAGTCTGGCAGCAGTCTGACTTTGTGATTTTATAATTATGACCTTTTCTTGAATCATGTTGGTTTATTATAATTTGTTATCTACTCTGAAATGGATGCCTATTATGCAAAACCATTATTTCTTTCTCTACTCATATGTCTTTAAGTTTTTTTATTGGGGAGTAATTGAACAGATGGCTCCTTTTTTCTGACTTTTGTTCTTCTTGCATATTTCAAATTGGATGTCCTGTAGGCATCTCAAACTCAACATTGCCAAAGCAGAACTCATTTTCTTTCTCTTCAAACTTGCCACTCCTTGATCTCCCCTTTTACTATCCAGGATATCACCATTCCTCCAGTCACCTAAATTCCTATCTTCAGTTTCAAAATCTTTCATCTCAATCTCCACAATCTCTTTTAAAATGTCATCTTCTCTCTACTCAGATAGCCAACACTGTAATAATGACAAGAAAGGATAGAGAGACAGAGAAAAAAGGAAAGAGGGAAGGAGGAAAGGAAAGAGGGAAACATTTGCTTTCTTTTATGCCAATAAATTAATTCTAGTTATTGGGTTTTTAAAGATCCATTTCAGCATAGTCATAAATATGTCCCAGAATTCATTAAATCTTCTTTTGAAAATAAATTTTAGAAGAATGAGTTCTAGTTCTATCATTCACTAGCTACATGACATGCACCTTCTCAATAAACTCCAATGCATCCCTATTATCTCTAAGATCAAGTATCAGGTTCTCTGCTTGAAAGTTAAGCTCTTCATAATTTGACTTCTTGTTACCATTCTGGTCTTCTTACATTTACTCCACGCACTCTAGAATCCAGCTGTCTTGGCCTTATTTCTATTCTTTGTTCATTGCTCCTCTTTCTCTATTTCTTCAATATGAATGTCTCCCCTACCTAGAATGCTCTCCCTCCTCAACTCTACCTCTTGACTCCCCCGACTTCCTTTAAGACTCTCTCAAATCCCACTTTCTGTAAGTGTCTTGCCTAGTCTCTTACCTCTGAGATTATGCCCTACCTACACCACAGGTGTCTTGCAAGTATCTCGTTATTAACCTAGTCTTCATTAGAATGTGAATTTTTCAGTGATGGCAAGAGCTGTTTTTACCTTTGTCTTTGTATTCCTAGCAATTAGCACAGCCCTGAAATATGGTAAGTGCTTAATAAATACTTTTTGACTGATTGATCATGGGCAAGTATCTTTTCTCCTCTGGATCTCAGCTTCCATCTCTATAAAAGGAGATAATTGGATTAAAAGGTCACTAAGGCCTCTTCCAACTCTAATCTTTATATGGAATCAAAGAGAAAATAATATTCAAAGATACTTTAGAATGGCTATTTGTTTATAACCATAAACAATAACAATTCCTCAAAGATTGATAGAGTATTAACTGTTCAAAATAGTTTTACAGTTATCATCTCCTTTGATTCTCATTAACAATAACAATCCATAGGGAAATACAGTAAAAAGGAAAATCAGTAAAGTTCCAGTAGAAGGAAGCTAAATTGTCCTCTTTTCTTCCCATTTGTAGAAAAATTTCTGTGACATTAATGTGCATCATTTTCTTTGTTGTATTTTACTGACCCATAAAATGCAAGTAAAAGTCACCTCGTGCTATCTGCTGTCAGGCTGCATTCTGAAATAGGACCCATATGACAGTTTTCAAAACTACGAATATTAATTCCTGTGACAGCATCCTCAAATAAATGAAAGGAAGTATCATTAGAAAGTGCTTTACTGAAGCTGTTAAAAAGAAAATGCTGCATACATTAAACATCCCAACTTTAGTTATTTAAATTAGGTTAGTGCCAGAATTGGATTGTGGAAATTCATTTAACTCTTAAGAGGTGAAACAACTTTTTGAATTTCTAATAAGAAGAAGAAGAAAAAAAAGACAGTGTAAAGGAAATTAAAACAATTAGTACTGTTCACAGAAAACACCTTGTAGCAAATAAGAAATTTTGATAACATATGACTAGAGATCATCTGAATTCTCTTGTAGAAAAGAGATCACATTTGTAATTGTACCTTCTGTTTCAATCATTTAAAAAGATATTTTGATTTCCAGACAGTATTTCTTTTAGGTATTCAACAGAAGTTTCACTTTAGAATCTGATAACTTTTCCAGCCAGGCAAGAATTGTCTGTCCTAACTAAAACTATGCATGATTTGAGAATAAGGGAGGGGTGGATGGAGAGGGAGTGAATTGAAGCATGATGAGTTAGCTTTTTTCTCTCTCTATGATCTCTCTACTCCTTTTCTGTAAGTGTTGATGCACAACCCTATCTACTCTCTCAGAAAGAGCCTTCCTTAGAGCTTCTATGAATCCATCAAATCATGTTGGCTATTCACATGAATTTTGCAGAAGGAAATATATTCAAAAGCATTCTACATGATCTACTTAGGGGCAGAACTTCCGCCTCTTAAGTCCAGCCTAAACTGATCTCTAGGTGAAAATATGGCTACTTTCCACTCTGCAGGAAAAGAAAGCACTTTCTCAGGAAAGAACTGAGCTTAATTATTTGGCTACAAAATGATGAATGAAGAAAAAGAGCAATTACTATTTAGTAAAAAGAGTTATTGTTCCAATAGAAGAATGAGGTCAAAAGCTGGTATATGATGCAGCACAGATAAAACAGTAAAAATATCACGTCTTCTAAATTTATTTTGGAAACATTTGCCAAGATGTATTTTCAGGAAAAAATGTGACTAACTCTGGTTTAAAAACCATGTGATATTGATGGTATTTTACACTTCAATAGGACTTTTAACTTTTTTAAACTAACTTTCAACAACTACATGAGGAATGTAGAACAGGTTTTGTAATCTTCATTTTAAATTTACAATATTAAATTTAACAAATATTTATTAAATGCCTACTATGTACAATGCCCATACTGGATACTGGGGACACAAAAACAAAAACAAAACAGCTCCTATTTTCAAGTAGCTTACATTTTTTCTCAAGGATCTAACATGTACACTATTAAGTAAATGTATTAGAAGTGGGATTTTAATATATCTTGTTGAGTGATGATCCTATGCCCTGGGGCTATTCTTTATGCAGGCCCTCATGCCTGGATTATTGCAAAAGCCTTCTGGTGGGCTGTCTGCCTCAAGACTCTTCCCCACTTCAATCCATTCTTCATTCAGTCAACAAAGTGCTTTTCCAAAAATGCAGGTTTGATCATATCATTGTTTTATTCAACAAACTTCAGTATCTTTCTCTTAGCTGTGTCCAGAAGCAAACACGAAGTGTTCTTTTTGACATATCAAAATCCTTTATAACCTAACCCCTTCCTACCTTTCCAGTCTTCTTAAATTTTGCTTCCCCACATCTATTCTTTGATCCAATGATCCAATGATATTCGCCTCCTGGTCCCACAGCATGGTTCCACAAACAAGAGACAACATTTCTCAGCTTCAGGCATTTTCTCTGGCTCTCCTTCATTCTTAGAACACTCTCCCTCTCCACTCTGAATACTGATCTCTCTAGCTTTAAGTCTTATTTTAAATCCTACCTTCTCCAAGAAGCCTTCTATAAATTCTCTTAATTCCACTGCTTTCTCTAATAACTTATTTTAAGTCGTTTTTCAGTTATGTCCGACTCTTTGTGATCCTATTTAAGATTATCTTAGCAAAGACACTGGGGTGGTTTGCCACTTCCTTCTACAGTTCATTTCACAAATAAGAAACCTAGATAGTAATCAGGGTAATATGGGTTGTCCAGGATCATTGAGCCGATAAGTGTCTGAGGCCAGATTTGAACTCAAGAAGACTCATCTTGACTCCAAGCTTAGCACTTTACCACTGCACTTGTAGGACAAATACTCCTTACAGCTTGCTTTGCATGTATTTGTTTGCATGTTATCTTCCCCATTTGGTTGTAAACTTCTTGAGTACAGCCTGTCTTTTGTCTCTTTTTGTATCCCCAGTGCCCAGAACATAGTAGGCATTTAATAAATGTTTATTGACTAATTAAAAAACCTGTTGATATTGATAAATGTGGAAATATGTTTAGAAGAATTGCAATATTAGATTACTTGTGTCTAGGGGAGGGGGAAGAGAAGGTGGGAGGGAGAAAAATTTGGAACACAAGGTTTAGCAAGTTTTTTTCAAAAACTATCTTTGCATGTATTTAGAAAAGTAAAAAGCTATTTTTTAAAGGAAGAAAATTAATTCAGAAAGCCAAGAAAAAAAAAAACCTGCTGATATTGGTATTGAATTGTTCTACTTTGCTGATTATATATATGTTTGTATGGGTATACATATAGTGTTAGGATAAGTTCATATAATATATTGCAAGAATTTTAAATCTAGTCATTAAAAAGCTATTCAGAACTTGGGAATATAGGTAAATCTGTCCAAAGGTGCTCCAATTAATTTGTAAGGACAACAAATGTTTAATTGGGGAAAGAATGTAAGGGAATTGTTAAAAGCCCAGGTTCTAATTATAGAAAAGGAGTATAGAAAATTATGCTAAACTAACTGTAAAATTGTGGACATACAAAATGTGAACACCCACCCCTGATGGAATTCTAGTAAGTAAGGCCAAGTAGACAAGTAGAAATTTGGCCATGCCCCTGAAGTCTTTTAAAAGCTGTATATTGTATATAGTATATTGTGTATAGTACTATAGGAGTACAAGCTGGTAGCCAGGAATGGAAAAAGTCAGCTCCTGACGAGACAGTAGAACCTGTGGAGTTGAAGGGGGAAAGACAAAAGATGTCAGATAGAGCCAGGAGAAAAGAAGCATAAAGGAAGGTGTGGCAAGTAAAGGGGACAGAATTATGGGAGTGAGACATGAAGGAATGTCAGGACAGGATCTGTGCTGCTTCAAAGTAATTTAAAGGACAAACCACTAAGATAGGAAAGGCTTCCTAGAAAAGGCAACATTTAATCAGTATCCTGGGAAAAAATCAGTGATTCTAAGAGGCAGAGATGAGGAAAACAAGACTTAGGAAAGTCGATTTGGCTGAAATGTAGTGTTCATGAAGGTTAAATGTGAAATAAGATTCAGGAGATAAGTGAGAACCAAGTTCTGAAGGGATTCCAATGCCAGACCAATAAGTTGGGATGTTATTCTAGAGATAATTAGGAACTCCTGAAGATTCTTCAGCAAGGGAGTGTCACCAATATACCTGTGCTTTAGAAAAATTATTTTGGCAGCTATGTACAAAAGAGAGGAGAAGTTGGAAGGAGGGTGATCAATTAAGAAACTACTGTAATAGTTTAAGCAAAAGGCAGCAAGAGCCTAAACCAAAAAGATAGAGCTATATGAGAGAAAAGGATATGGGGAAGGGCTTAGGAAAAGACATCCACAAGACTTGGTCATTGACATAATGGGAGGAGCCATTCAGCAAGCAACTGGATCCTAGGAGAAAGTTATGAGCTAGATGTATAGCTTTCAGAGTTTTTTTTACATACTTTATTATCCAATCAAATTAGTTTTCTCATCATTCCTGACAAAACACACTATCTCCTGTCTTCAAATCTCTTACACTGGCTTTCCCTCATAGCTGGAATACATTGCCCCCTCACTATTATTAGTTTCTTTATATGAACCCTATTCTTGATTCCCCCCCCAGCTACTAGTAGTGTTTTCCCCTCAAAATACCTTAAATTTATTTTGTGTATATTTACATAAGTAAATATTATATCTCTCAATAGAGTATGTCTTTCTTGAAGATAAAAGTTGTTTCAACTTTTTGTCGTTGAATCCCCAGAGTTTATTAAGTGCTTGGCATATAGTAGGCTACCTGACTGATTGATTGATTCATTTATCTAATGATGATCATTAAATCAATGAGAATTTATGAAATCACCAAGATAAAAACTGTGGAGAGAGTGAAGCACTCACTTGGTACACTTGAACACTCTTGGGTGAAAAACATACTGAAGAAGGAAATTGATATTAATTTTTCAAAAGACACTGATATATCCTCAGACAATCATGGGCTCATGGAGCCAAGGAAGGAAAGATTATCCAAGATGAAATAGTCAACATTGTCAAAAATTGTAAGTAGAATAAGGTCTGAAAGCCAATTAGAATTAGCAGTAAAATACTACTGGTATCCTTGAGAGAATTGTTTTATTCCAGGTTTGGGATTATAAACCAAAGTGCCAAGAGTTGAGAAGAGAAAAAGGACTGGAGACCTCAAGGCATTCAAGTATAACTGTGTAGGAATTTTGCTGTGAGGGGATGGCAAGGTCAAATGAAAGTTGGATTTTTAAATGAGGGAGAGTTAATTGGAGGGAAAAATGTTTGAGGGAAAAATGTTTGAATGAAATATTTCTATCAGGGTTTCATCTATAAGATATATAGTAAATTAACACATATTTATATAACCAAGAGCTATTTCCCCAGAGATCAAAAGTATAAACAACTTTCAAAAGAATTGCAAACTACTAACAATCATATGAAAGAATATTCTAACTCATTAGTATTAAGAGAAATGAAAATGAAAATGAAAATTACTGAGGTTTCCTGTCTCATCATATTTAAAAAGATGAAAAAAGAGAAAAATAATTGATGTAGGTGGGAAGATAGGAATACAGCACTGCTGGAGCTTTGAATTAATCCAACTTTTCTGAAAAACAATTTGAAATTATACTTGAAAAAGTGACTAAAATGTGCATATGCTTTGATTCAGAGATCTCATTGCTAGATATTTGTTCAAAAAAATCAGAAAGAATATTCACAGTAGTATTTTTGTAGGAATAAAAAACCTGAAATAGAGTGGATGTCCATCTATTGACTAATGACTAAGCAAATTTGGGATGTAAATGTAATGGCATATTATTGTGCCTAAGGACATAATAAATAAAACAAATTCAAGGGAAAAAATGGAAAGATACGTGAATTGATGCAGAATGAAGTAAGCAAAACCAGGAAAACAATATACAAAGGGTCACAACAATGTAAACAGAAACTACAATAAAATGAAACTGAACATTATGTAATTAATATTATGTCATTGGTACAGCAATGAGAAAATCCCTTCTGTCAGTGGAAATCAACCACTACTCTGCAACTTAGTCTTGGAATACTGAGATTTTAAGAGATTTTCCCCTCCTATCTACTACAACAGGCTGCTTCTCTCTTCACTGTGTAAATGAAACTAATGTGTTGGGTCTTTTCTGACACTTTTTAAAATCTTTATTACAAAAGAAAACTTTCTGGGGAGGGGTGAGGAGGAATAGGAACACATTTGGAAATTAGTGTGATATAAAAACAAGTCATCGATTAAAAAAAAAAGATAGGGAAGATATAGGGACCTTTGTAGACAATAGAATAAAACAATAGCTAAAGACTGCTGAGAATATCGAGGAGAATATCAATTGTGCAACGTCCCAGAAGAAATAAAGTCAAAGGCAAAAACAGAAGGATTAGCACTGTGGAGGAGAAAGCCACCTATTTCTCAGAGATTATAGAAATGGAGTAGACAAAGAAATGATGAAGATGACTTTTGAGATGTAGCATGGGGCGGGGGGAGGGGGGAGCTTATAGACGTTGGCATTAATTTTCTTAGTAAATTTGAAGGTGAGATCCTCTGCTAAAGAATGGGAGAAAGATGACATAAGGGACTTAAGGAATGAGAAAACTTAGAATAATTTTTATAAGGAGTGTTTGAGACAATGCATAAGAAAAGAGGGAGATTGCTGTTCAGCAGTAAGGACCCCAATGAGAGTGGGTAGTATATGATAACAGACCTTGACAGTATGATTGAATGAATAACTCCATCAGCATGCAGCAACATCTGAGTAGTAGCAAAGGAAGATAGATGGTAGTGGTAACTTCGAATTGGGGAATGGCAAGGCATGAATGGAAACAGGACAAGGGGAAAAAAATAGTCAAAGATGTACAGGAAAATCTTTAAATTTGGCCATGCATGGGGTCCAGATCTTACGAAGAAAATAAAGCCAGAACAAAGAAAATAGTCTAAGAAAACAGAGGGGGTATAAGCAAGTGGGGGTTGCAGAGAAGTGAAACAGAATTAATGACTAACTTCAAAAGAGAATTTCAAAAATCAAAATCCTGGAGAAATCACAGTTTCATATACCTTTGGGATAGAATTATGTGGGGAAGGGGACTGACTTTGAGGAAGAAAGCCATGCAAGCAGGAAGGAGAGACTGAGTAACCAACATGGGAGCAAAGAGCATTCTGATAGATAAATCATGATATGGCCCGTCAGGAGATCTGACCCCTAGTGGGAGCTAGAACAGGCTGCGTGTATCTCCTCTCCCACAGGAGCCAGGGATCCATAGTTCTAAGGTGATGAGAGCAACCCTGAGAGCAAGCAGTCCGATCTAAGCAAATCTACTTCCTAACGAAGTCACTTTTCTCTTTCCCAAGTTACCTAAGTATGTTTTTGCTCTGTGTATGCTGCTTTCAATTTAGATCTAATTTATAAAGCCCTGTTGACCAGGAGAAATGAAAGGCTGTTTGTATTTGTTTAAAACTTACACATAGAAGATATCGGACAGTTTGGTCCTTATTCTAGGAAGGCAAAAGATTTGGTCAGTGGGAACTGATGAGCAGGCTTGGAGCCATTAAGACAAATTAGGAGAGTGGTGTTGGACTGGCATATGAATTTGGGATTCAGCCACTCCTAGAAAGAAATCACTAGCTAGTGAGAGTGGCAGGCTACAAGGTAGCTTTGCGTGGGTGAATGTACATTCATTTTCAAGCCCCTAGACAGGCTGCCAATAGCAGAGGAGTGAAAGGAAAGCCCCTCCTCTGAGAGAAGAGAAAGCTAGACTTTTCTGAGTACACTACAAATTTAACCTTTCTCACTAGCACCACCTGCTGCCTAAAACAATAACAAGCAATGAGAAAATCGAAATTATGAGTGTAGTAAGAGCAGACGGTAGGCAGCGGGAGGAACTCATTGGCAAGGTATGAATAACATCAGGACAAAAGGAAAAATATTTAAGAATATAGGTCACTACGAACATGAGTATTATTAAGGTGGAGCAAAATAAAGGCCATGGAGATTAAAAAAGGCTGGTGAATTTGGAGGCTAGGTAATTCTAGAAAACATCAAGATAAACATAAATCCTAAAAAATAAAGGCAAGGGTTGGGGTACAAAAGACCGCTGTGAGGTACTCAGTCTTCTTGTGAAAGAAGAGAAGATTATCTGGAAGACAATTATAATAGCTTATATTACCGGTGTGTGCTCAAGGTCATATATCAAATTGGTAAAGAAAGGATCAGAAGCCAGTTTTCCTGTCATTTTATAGATAAGGATCAGCAAATACACTAAAGGGCTGAGTTAGATGAGGCATGGTAAGAAGGTATAAAGTGAGAATAAATAGGGAGGCACATTTTGGACTGGTTAGAGCTGCCTGAAAATGAAATAGGCTGACTTGTGAGGTAGGAATGATTCATCATGGAAGGTGCTCATGCAGAAAATGGACTGCAATTTCACAAGGATGTTACTGAGGAAATTCACACATTTGTCAGAAGAGTTGGACAGCATCAACTCTAAAATCCCCTTCCACCCTGAGTTTTTTTTTTTTTATTAAAGCTTTTTATTTTCAAAACACATGCATGGATAATTTTCAACATTCAACCTTGAAAAACCTTGTGTTCCAAATGTTTTCCCTCAGTTCCCTCCAATCTCTCCCCTAGATAGCAAGTAATCCAACATATGATAAACATGTGCAATTCTATCTGTTTTCATGATGATCATGCTGGACACACACACACACACACCAGATCAAAAAGGAAAAAATGAGAAAGAAAACAAAATGCCAGCAAACAACAAAAAGAGTGAAAATACTATGTTGTGATCCATGCTCAGTTCCCACTCTGGCTCTCTTCATCATAAGACCATTGGAAATTGGCCTGAATCATTATTGAAACAAGCTACGTACATCAGAATTGATCATTGTACAATCTTGTTGCTATGTACAATGCTCTCCTGGTTCTGCTCATTTCACTTATTATCAGTTCATGTAAGTCTCTCCAGGCCTTTCTGAAATCATCCTGGTGATTGTTTCTTATAGAACAATAATATTCCATAACATTCATATACCATAATTTATTCAGCCATTCTCCAACTGATGGGCATCCACTCAGTTTCCAGTTTCTTGCCACTACAAAAAAAGGCTGCCACAAACATTTTTGCCTATGTGGGTCCCTTTCCCTTCTTTAAAATCTCTTTGGGATACAGGCCCAGTAGAAACTTTGCTGGATCAAAGGGTAGTCCCAGTTTGATAGTCCTCTGGACATAGTTCCAAATAGAATGGTCGAATCAGTTCACAACTCCACCAACAATGTTATTAATGTCCTGGTTTTCCCATATCTACTCCAACATTTGTCATTATATTTTATTGTTATCTTAGCCAATGTGAGAAGTGTGTTGTTGGATCAGAGTTGTCTTAATTTGCATTTCTCTAATAAATAATGATTTAGAGCATCTTTTCATATGACTAGAAATGGTTTCAATTCATCTGAAAATTGTCTGCTCATATCCTTTGACCATTTATCAATTGGAGAATGGTTTAAATTCTTATAAATTTGAGTCAGTTCTCTATATATTTTATTTTATTTTGCTTTTTTTTTTTTTTTTTTTTTTTTTTTTGCTGAGGCAATTGGGGTTAAGTGATTTACCCAGGGTCATACAGCTAGGAAGTGTCAAGAGTCTGAGTTCAAATTTGAACTCAGGTCCTCCTGATTTCAGGGCTGATGCTCTGTTTACTGCACCATTTACCTGCCCCCAATTCTCTATATATTTTAGAAATGAGGTCTTTATCAGAACCCTTGGATGTAAAAAAATTTTCCCCATTTATTGCTTTCCTTCTAATCTTGTCTGCATTGGTTTTATTTGTACAAAAACTTTTTAACTTAATATAATCAAAATTATCCATTTTGTATTCAATAATATAGTACAATTCTTCTTTGACTACAAATTCCTTCTTTCTCCACAGATCTGAGAGGTATTCTTTGTTCTTCTAATTTGCTTATAATATCACTCTTTATGTCTAAATCATGAACCCATTTTGACCATATCTTGGTATGGTCCACCCTAAGATTTTAAAATGCCCATGATTTTTTTTAAAAGATATGTATAACAGCAACAACAAGATTATGCCATGATCAATTCTGGATGTGGCTCTCTTCAACAATGAGATAATTCAAACCCATTCCAATTGTTCAGTAATAAAGCAAGCCATCTACACCCAGAGAGAGAACTATGGGAAGTGAGCGTGGACCACAACATAGCATTTTTACTCTTTTTGTTACTGTTTGCTTGTATTATTGTTTTCCTTCTCGGGTTTGTTTGGGTTTTTTTCTTTCTAGATCCTATTTTTCTTGAACAGGAAAATAACTATATAAATATGTATACATATATTGGATTTAACATATTGAACATGTATGGGACTACCTACCATATAAGGAGGGGGTGGGAAGGAGGGCAAAATTTGGAACAGAAGGTTTTGCAAGAGTCAATCTTACAATTTATTTTGTAAATAAAAAGCTATAATTTAAAAAAAAAAAAAGGATAGCAGGAGAAATATTTTTAAATATGAAGAAAAGGCAAAAAAAAAAAAAATAAAAAGCTATGTATTTAAGGCATTGCACCTCAATAATGGATGCTGGCCAAGAGATAAATGCCAACTGCTGACAATTTTTTTCATAATATTGGCATTCGGTGATATGAAGCAATCTTTATAAGAAAGCTGGACTTTTTAAAACATTTGTTAATGATGTTTGTTTGTTTTAGAAAATATACTGATTTCTACTGGTCATCCTGCCATCTGGGGGAGGGGTTGGGGGGTAAGAGGTGAAAAATTGGAACAAGAGGTTTGGCAATTGTTAATGCTGTAAAGTTACCCATGCATATAACCTGTAAATAGAAGGCTATTAAATAAAAAATATATATATATATACTGATTGATGACTTTGGTTGTTTTATTTCTGCCTTTTCCCAACACACCCTAAAGATTTATGATTTAAAAAAAAAATTAACACATCTAATACCAGGAGTACATTCCACAATATATGCTTTGTTCTTCCCTTAGTTGTCCCTCACGTCAGTCAGAGGAAGAAAATGGCATGTTTTATAATAGATTTTCCAGGATTTTCATTGGTTTTTCAGGTCTCAAAGAATAATATCCATTTAGGAATCTTTTCATGTATCCATTGTGTATATTATTCTTCCAGTTTTTGTTTGGTCTTGTAGCAATTTACATAGATCTTCCCATATTTCTATGCATCCCTCATATTTTAAGTTCTTCAGGGGCTTTTGCCAGTGGATAGAACATCAGGCTTGGAGAGTCAAGAGAAGCTGAATCTGAATCCAGCCTTGGACATTTACTATTTTTGTGATTCTGGGCAAGTCATTTCACCTCCATTTGCCTCAGTTTCCTCATTTGTTAAATGGGTATCATAACACCATCTTACCTCCCAGGGTTGTGTTAAAGATCAAATGAATATTTGTAAAGCACTTATTAACACAGTGCCTGGAACATAGTAAGCACAATATGTCATTCTTTTATTTTTTTTTTTTCAGCCATTCCTGAATTGATGAGCATTCATTTAGTTTCCATTTCTCTTGATAAGATAAAGAGTTGTATAACAATGTGGTGATTCAAGACAATTTCAATGGACTTGGAATGGGAAAATGCCATTCATATCTAGTAGAGACAATGTAGATTTTCATCTGTTTTTGTTTGTGGTTTTTTTCCTCTTTTGGTCTGATTTTTCTTACACAATATGACAAAGTCACCTTTGTCAATTTGCATGGTATGAAATGACAACCTCAGGGCTGATCCAGCATGCATTTCTCTTACCTCTAATGATTTAGAGTGTGTTTTTATATAGTTCTTTTATTTTACAATTCTCTTTTTGAAAAATGTTCACAATCTTCAAGTACTTATCTATAAGAAAAAAGCAGTTCTCATAGATTTGTGCCATTTGCCTCTATATTTTAGCTCTCCTTTTTGGTAATATTTGATATTACTATGTTTCATACTCAATGTGTCTTCTAATTATCTTCATTGGACTTTTACAATTTTATGTTAATGACTTTGAGAGGCAAGTTGGTATAGAAAGATTTTGAAGTCAGAGGACATAGGGTAAATTCTCATCCCTACTACCAGCACTGCCTCAGTGACCCTAGTTATTTAAACTCTTTGAATCTCTCTCTTAAGACTCTAAATTTATAGTCTCTATATGTCCTTTGGTAAAGAATTGTTTTCCTTCCTAGCCTTAGTTGTGAAAAGTCCCTGATCAGGTTCCTTTTTATTTTATTTTTTTAAAGATGTGTCCTTTTATATTCAAGTTATATATCCATTCTTTAGTTAATGCGATAAGATAATGCTCTAATTTATGTCAAACAGCTTTCTGGTTTTCCCAACCACTCTTAGCAGAAAGGGAGTCTTGCTTAGTAGCTTCACTCCCAACACTTGCCTATTTCATTAAAAGGAATCTTTCAACTGTTTGACAATGTCACATGACAACTCATCTTGGTATTGACCAACCTCATAGCTGAGTGTCACTGATCTAGACACAAGCTTCATTCCTGTTTTCCTTTGTTTTTTTGTTCAACTCAACTTATTATATTACTGCCTCCTATTAAATATTGAGGGAGGGGACATTGGGGAGAAAATGGAATCCTTCTCTTGTAATTTATGTTCTTAGATTTATCAAACATTGAGCTACCATTTTCATTAATTGCTTATCTAATCTGTTCTACTAACCAGTTTTTCTATTTATTTGTTTTCTTTAACCAAGGGCAAAGAGTTTTGATGATCACTTCTTTATAACAGATTTTAAGTTCTGGCGATACTATATAATCCTTTTATTTGTACTTTTTTCTCATTCTCTCTTCAGATTCTAGAATTTTTGTTCTCCCAATTTAATTATTATTTTGCTAATTCTAAAAAGTATCCCCTTATTAATGGGACTAGCAAAGTGTTAAATCTGTAACTAATTTGATCTATCACACAAATTTAGAGCATCTGATGTCATTTTGAAGCATGTTGTGCTCCCTTTAAGAAACTGTATTTCCTTTTGATCTGTAATTCCTTTCAGATTCTCAGCTCCTATTAGGGAAGGCATATCCTCTCTAGATATCTTTCCAGTATGCCAGAGCCTTTGATTCAATTAGAAATCCTGGTCAAAAAGCACCCCTTTTGAAGGTCTTTATGACCAAAGCAGAACTAGAGATCATTACTGATCACTAAATAGAAAATTTCGATTATACCAAACTGAAAAGTTTTTGTACAAACAAAACTAATGCAGACAAGATTAGAAGGGAAGCAATAAACTGGGAAAATATTTTTTACAGTCAAAGGTTCTGATAAAGGCCTCATTTCCAAAATATATAGAGAATTAACTCTAATTTATAAAAAATCAAGCCATTCTCCAATTGAAAAATGGTCAAAGGATATGAACAGACAATTCTCAGATGAAGAAATTGAAACTATTTCTAGTCATATGAAAAAGATGCTCCAAGTCATTATTAATCAGAGAAATGCAAATTAAGACAACTCTAAGATACCACTACACACCTGTCAGATTGGCTAAGATGACAGGAAAAAATAATGATGATTGTTGGAGGGGATGCGGGAAAACTGGGACATTGATGCATTGTTGGTGGAGTTGTGAACGAATCCAACCATTTTGGAGAGTAGTTTGGAACTATGCTCAAAAAGTTATCAAACTGTGCATACCCTTTGATCCAGCAGTGTTACTACTGGGATTATATCCCAAAGAGATTATAAAGAAGGGAAAGGGACCTGTATGTGCACGAATGTTTGTGGCAGCCCTTTTTGTAGTGGCTAGAAACTGGAAACTGAATGGATGTCCATCAGTTGGAGAATGGCTGAATAAATTGTGGTATATGAAAATTATGGAATATTACTGTTCTGTAAGAAATGACCAACAGGATGATTTCAGAAAGGCCTGGAGAGACTTACACGAACTGATGCTGAGTGAAATGAGCAGGACCAGGAGATCATTATATACTTCAACAACAATACTATATGATGACCAGTTCTGATGGACCAGGCCATCCTCAGCAACGAGATCAACCAAATCATTTCTAATGGAGCAGTAATGAACTGAACTAGCTATACCCAGAAAAAGAACTCTGGGAGATGACTAAAAACCATTACATTGAATTCCCAATCCCTATATTTATGCACACCTGCATTTTTGATTTCCTTCACAAGCTAATTGTACAATATTTCAGAGTCTGATTCTTTTTGTACAGCAAAATAACGTTTTGGTCATGTATACTTATTGTGTATCTAATTTATATTTTAATATATTTAACATCTACTGGTCATCCTGCCATCTAGGGGAGGGGGGGGGGGGGTAAGAGGTGAAAAATTGGAACAAGAGGTTTGGCAATTGTTAATGCTGTAAAGTTACCCATGTATATATCCTGTAAATAAAAGGCTATTAAATAAAAAAATTAAAAAAAAAAAAAGCACCCCTTTGAAGTGTTGCTAATTCCAATAGGAGATCCAGGGTGTCTCAGCCCTCCATTTGGTCTGCCCAGCTCAGCCTGTCCCAGCCCCTACTGGGTCTGACCTGCTTGGGCTGTCCCAGCCCCCACTAAAGATACCTAATATAACAGCTTCCCTCCACCAAGGTCTTTGCAGATGGACCTAGGTAGATCACTCAGCTGCCAGGACCTTCTGTCCACTGAGAAAGCATTCTCAGTGCAAAACTCCATTTTCCAATAGATCTGCCACTATAGAAGTCAGCCTCTTGATAAATTAATTTCTATCCAACAACAAACTCCTCATTTTGCAACTAATAATTCGGGAATGAGTGAATTCTTTCACTCCTAAAACTTGTGGCCAATTTAAAGGGGATTCTTAACAAGTCTCTTACAGCCACTAACCTCTAGACCACTCAAACCGAATCAATTTAAAATGAATGAATGGACTACATCCTCCAAATCCAAGAAATTATGGTTGTGTTATAGGGATCCATATTATAGATACACCTCAACTTTTGAGATTCATCTTTTAAAAGAATGAGACACATTATGAGTCAAAAGTGGAGATGAGATTTCTTCTGATTCAGGGATCAAAACTGATCTTTCAGAAACTATAAATGCTTCAGCCTTTTTTAGTGAAGGAAAATCAGATTTGTTTCTTTAGAGCAGAAATTACCAAGATCAATAAACCATTGTCTCTTTATCAGGAAGCTCTTAAAATGAAGTCATTTTCAGAACATTCAGGAAGATCAGCAAGGCCTCCAAACAGTCGTTTTCTGTGTGTTCTGGCAAATACTTGCAGACAGCCCCAGACAAACTCCAAGACACACCTTGAAAGATCACATCTTCTTTAAGTGACTAAGGCAAATGAAAGTCAGGTGGCATTATACCAACTCAGGAAAGTCCCCTGACCTACAAAGGGCAAGTAGTTCAAAGTGTTCTCTTTTTAAAGGAATCATGAATAATTAAATCAGTACCAATTTCCTGTTTGTTTTTGTTTGCTCATTTTAATTTAAGTTTTATTTCATTAAGTAGATTCTATAGTTGATTTCTCACTCTGGCAATCTGAAGGAACCATAAAAACTCAATTTGGGTTTTCATTCCCATAGCACATTACAAAATTGCCCTATGGTTCTGAAAAACACAATGGCAAACTTTAACCCACCATCTCTGGTTGAATTACATTAGTATGGGAGTTCCTTATCTGAGGTTGCCTTTCAGTCCCTTCCCAAGGTTTCAATATTTCTCCATGACTCCCCAAGATTTCACACCTTCTGACCAAGCAATAAGATACTAAAGGGATGGTTAGTTCACAACATTGTAGCTATGCAATCAACTCACAAGATTAAAGCAGGCCCAGATTCTAACAAACATTGAAATCCAAAGGGCCTGAAAACAAATTCAATAAAAGACACAAAAATGTAAAAAAGGAGACCAAATGTCACCCCAGGAAAAGACAAGGCTATAAGTTACTTTCTATTCTGGCATTAATAAAGAATAACAAAGTATAGGGTTCAGAGTTAACTTCCTTTCTTGGTTAAGGTACCCATTTGCATTCTGGCACAGAAATGACATATGTTTTATAGCTTAAGATTTAAACTAATTTCCAGGATATAAGGTACAACTATTAGCAAAGTCACTAATCAGTATTTCACTGGTTATTTTATCATGAATTAAAGTCATTTGTTAATAAATCAGGCTTAGAATCTGTCAGTATGCTCAAGTAACTACTAACAAAGGTCAAAGTGTTTAAATCATGTATATTTTTGACATCCAAGTACTTTATCTTTTTCTACAAGAATGACTATAATAAGGGAAGGGGATTCACAGGGCAACTAAATAATTGGCATCAGCAATGTAAAGGTAGTCTATTTTTTTGGTTAGTTTTCCTTTTTTTAATAATAGCTTTTTATTTTCAAAACACATGCAAAGATAGTTTTCAGCATTCACCCTTGCAAAATCTTCTATTCCAAATTTTTTTCTGTCCCTTTCCCTCATTCCTCCCCTAGACAACAAGTAATCCAATATGTTAAACATGTACAGTTCTTCTATACATATTTCTACACTTATGATGCTGCACAAGAAAAATCAGATCATAAAGGGAAAAAATGAAAAAAAGCAAATAACAAAAAATGTGAAAATACAGTGTTGTGATCCATAGTCAGTACCCACAGTCTAGTTTTCCTTTTTAAACAGATATTAGTTCAAGTTTTGCCTTACGTCAAAAGATACACCCCCTCAGAAATTCATTCAATTAACTTAAAATGTAAAAGTAGAAATGAAGGATAAGGGAGACTAAAGATTACAGGCTTATTCCATATCAAGTGTTATTGCTTGGAAAGGGGAAATATCAGAATCCCTGGAAACATCATGGTGAGTAAAAAAAATTCCTCTTAAGTTTTCAGTGAAATTTAGAAGGGAGATGGTGAAGTCATGGTGAAAATTACAACTTCCAAAGAAATTCGCTTCTCCAAGTCTTTGCTTTGTCATTCAGTGGGCTATAAAAGCAATTTATGGAAATGTTTTAAACTCTTCTAGATGGG
Source organism: Sarcophilus harrisii (assembly GCF_902635505.1). Classification (NCBI taxonomy): domain Eukaryota; kingdom Metazoa; phylum Chordata; class Mammalia; order Dasyuromorphia; family Dasyuridae; genus Sarcophilus; species Sarcophilus harrisii. Next base: position 455,761,246 of record NC_045427.1, read on the forward strand.
ACTCTACCAAGATTATTGTTTTTGCTTTTGAGTCCTGTCTGACTCTCCATGACCCTATTTTTGGGGTTTTCTTGGCAAATACTGGAATGGTCTGTCATTTCCTTCTCCAGCTCATTTTACATATTGTTATGTCCTTCCCTCAGAGATAAGAAAAGGAGGCAAATGGGGTTAAGTGATTTGCCCAGAGTCATATAGCTAGTTATGGGAATAGGGGCTGTCTAACTGGAGGGCTCTTGCTATCAAAGTGTCACTCAACTACCCTATAGGCCAAGACAATTAAAATGTGGGAAAATTTCAACATTCAATTCACTTTGGTTTCCCCTTTTTAATCTATTTAATTTTTGCTTTGAAGAATCTTTGGTTTTCAGTTTATATAACTTTAATTTCATTCCTCAACTTTCCAATTCTCCTTCACACCTGACTCCTAGAAAAGCAAGTTCAAACCACCATGAACCATATTGTCATGAAGACAGATAGTTTATGGATATGAGGGAAAGATAAGTACAAAGAAGGCAGGAAATTGTTATTCTACCTTCATATGCATCTTGCCTTGGCAAGATGTTATACAAACTAAGGGCTTGTATTTTTAAAGTCACAGACTCATGGAATATCAGTTAGAGGATAGGGCTTGTCCACAGACACTCAAGAAGATTGTTGGCAACTCATCTGGACCCCGGGCTTCTAATTCCAAATCACCATACTCTTTTCAGTACACCATGAAACCTCTTACCCAAATTTTCACACTTTTGTCGTAGGAACTAGAGAGAATCTTAGTGTCCTCAAAGCAGAAGTGACAGGAGCTCACGGTTTGATTATGTCCTTTCAACATCTTAAAGGGAATCTATAAAATGAAGAGGCCACAGAGAAAGAATGAACTGGCCACACCTGCTGTCACAGGCAGAACTTTGAGGAACCCAGGGAAAATCTGGAAAGGTGGTCAGTACCTGAGAGGAGGAGGCTAAAGAGAGTGGGGAGGTGCCGTCTGGAAGGGGATACCGTCACTGATTCCAGGACTTCTTTCTCCCCGATCCCGCCCCTAGCCCAGAGACAAGAGTCTCCCAAGGGAAGGGATTCCCCCAGTTGCGGGACTCGGAGCCCTAGCCAAGCGCCCAAGCCGTCACCTCCCCACTCCCGCATGGGACCCGCAGGCATAGCCCTACCCGCAGGTAACAAGCCACCTGCCAACATCTCACACAAAGGGGCCCCGCGCGGCGCCGCAGCCCGCACTCAGTAACAGGGCCCACGCCTCTCACAAAGCGCGGCACCCCCGCATGCACGAGCAGATACTCGCACACAATCCGCACAAAGACTGCCGGCCCGGCGCGCATTACGCACTCCAGGATCTGGGTACCGGCCCACAGTTCGCATAACGCGCTGCACGTCCCCCACGCAGCACAGACACTCGCACACAGTTCACACACAACGTTGCAAGCCCCGCACGCCATGCGCCCTCAGGGCCCGGGACACCTACACACATCTCACCCCACCCCCCACCCCCCAGCACAAGCACATCCAGAACTCCTTCGAACGCCATCAGCCCAGGCAGCTCAGCAAGGCCCGCGTACAACACACACTCCTGTGGAACTCAACTCACACCCAGCATCCCCGCATCCCCGCATCCCCGCATCCCCGCATCCCCGCCCACACGCCTCAAGCCTCCGGGGCACAACGCCCAGCCTCCCTGGCCCCACCCCCTCACTCCGGGTTCTGTTAGGCCAGAGCAAGAGGTAGAAGCCAGTCCAGGGCGGGCCCCTGACCTTGGACTGCCTCTCCTGGTCGCCCCATCGCAAGTGCTCCGGCCTCGAAGGCCCTGCTCTTGGCTCATTGGGATCCCTCAGAGCCAAGGGGTCGCTGGGACTCTCTCTTCCGCTGAATTTCTTATTCTCTGAGTCTTCTTCCATGACAACAGCTACTATGGGGGCCTATGGGGGTCAGAGCGTGGCCATCTACTACCGTGGGGGGTGGGGAGAGCCACGAGGTGTGTTGAAGCCTTTGGGATGGCAAACATTCTGACTAGATCTCTCCAGCTCTTCTACATCACCTCTGGCCCCAGTGGCTAGGGAACCTCGGAAAAGGTGAACTAAGAGAAGGAATCTCAAGTCCAACCCCTTCACTTTATAAATAAGGTTCAAAGGGGTGTGTGGGACGTAAAGGACCCTTACCCAAAATGACTACTCAGAGTAGAAAGCAGAAAAATATTTATTATAGAATCTCATGAGAAGCGGGCCAGTCCAGCAGGAAGTCCAGCCATGAGCGGAAAAAGGTTAGTGCAGCCCTGGAGGGGGGGGGAGAAAGGGAAGTGAAAGTCCTCATAGCAAGAGAGCCAAACAATCAGTGAATACACACAACTTTTATAGATTTTGTTACAAGCCATTACATCACAAGTTAGAGAGCATTGAGAGTCCTGAGGCCATCTAATTGGTTGTTGCTACCAGAGAAGATTGAATGGAAGGTTTCAGTTTCCCCGAAATCGCCTGATTTCTAGGAAACCAAAACTTAGGCCTTCAGGCTTTAGATAATCCAAGCCCACAATGGTCAAGCTAATAGACTAAATATTGATAAATGTCAAATATTGATGTCATTGATTACTGTTAAGTAAATGTCTGCATATATTATGCAGGACACAGGGAAATAAAAAGGGGGCAGGGTTCATATAATACTTATCTTGTAAGTTCTTCATCTTTCCATCTCACACAGGGGCAAATCCACTGGCCCAGGGTGCTCCAAGTGAATTGTAGAAGGGGTAGAATTCCAACCTTTTCTGACCCTAACTTTCTCCGTGTATCATCTGGCCAGTTGCCAATCAGTTTCCAAGGCCTTCAAGATTTTACAACTCACTTCTCATAATAGCTCTTTGAGCTGGGGAGGGTATGAGCATCCCGACTTGGGCAAACAGACTTATACTGAAAGGATGATCAGATTTAGAGATGAAGAGAATCTTAAACTATAGAGAGTTGGAATGGGCACTTGCACTAGGGAATCCTGACTCCAGTCCAGAGCTCTTTACACCATATCTTTACATCTTGCCTTTCGTCAAGGAAGCCATAAGTGATTAGAATGCTGGATCTGGAGTCAAGGAATATTTCCGATGGTTTGCTTTTCAATAAAAAATCTTCCATTCAAATGCAGTTTCAGACACTGTAAAAGTAACTTAAGCCTTCATTCAGCCTCAGTTTCCTTATCTGTAAAATGGTGCCTACCTCACAGGCAGGACATATTGTAAAACACTTGGCACAGCACCTGACAACATAGTATACTCTTCTTAATAAATGCTTGCTCCTTGCCATCTCAAGACTTGTTCATTGCTTGTCCTTAGCTCTCAAAGAAAACGGTGACGCCATGACATGGAAGGAAGTGAATTGGATTTATGTCACCTACAAAATCACAAGCCTCACTTTCTCCTCCGGAGCCATCTAGATCCAATGGCCAGATATAGATCAGGATGATCCTTGATGCAGTGGGAAGCCATGGCCTTTTTAAGCTAAAAATCTTTTAACAGGTCTCAATTTGACTGAGGCAGTCCTAATCAATGATTAAGACTAAGTAAAAAATGAGACAAAAGAATGGCTTTTTTTTTTTTTTAACTAGTCCAAAACCAAAAAAATCAATGAAGGAGAGGGAGGCCCCTCAGGATTTTGGGCCCAAACAGAAACAATTGCTATTTATATTTCCTCACTAACTAGGGCTTGGCCGGGTAACTACACCTGAACAATCAATGAAAGAGTGATTTGGGTTTTAGACTGAGTTTCCAAGCTGTCACTAATCAGCTTAAATTTCTTCCCTTCTCCAGGGCAATTTCTACTTCTATAAGATAATGAAGTTAGATCTGAGGAAGGGTTTGTGAACTACAGGCAAGATAGCCAAATCTGGCCCATTTTAAACAAAGATGTAAAAACCATTTATTGCCCAAGAGCTAGGTGAATCCCCTTACCTCCCAGCTAAGGAAGAAAAAGATAAACACTCATAAAAAGGCAGTAATGGCTAGGGGCCAACCACCTATTACCATACTCATTTGGAATGAGCAACAAGCGTTAACTTTAAAACATGAAATGAGTTACTTTAAAACATGAAATGAGTTCTAACTATACCCCTAAAAAGCAAGTGGTATAAAAGTTATTTCAGAGCCTTAAATCATAAAACTGAAGTGTTTCATTGATTTCAAAAATAAAAGACATTGATAAGGATTTTTTTTTCTGCTACACAAAAAGCACTGTTTTCTTCCTTCTTACCTTAATGTCTACCCTGGTTTTGCTTTTCTGTTGAGGGTTACCTAATTGTGACCTTCAGTCTTGCTCCCTATCCAAAGGAGTTATGGTTTTTATTCTGAAGCAACACTATCAAATTTGTTTCTGAAGGAAAACTGCTCCTTTAAGGTTCCATGGAATTGATTTTAAACATTGAGTCTAGGGACTCCAGTGGTCCAAGTACTAACAGATCCCTTGAGGGCTGCCTGACACGGCACAAATTTTTGATTCGCCCTTACATTAAAAATCTTCATAAGAAGCTTACAGAGATTGGAGCATACCTACAAATCTTGATAGAGAAATTGAAGCTCAATGATAACAAGCTCCAAAACTGCACAGATGAGGAACAGAGAAATAAAACTAAGACTTTCAAAGAAATCACAAATACTATGGCTGAATCAACTAAATATTGCACTGCAGATTGTGGGAAAGTATTATTAATCCATATATATATATATATATATATATATATATATATATATACACATACATATATACAATTCCAAGAAATTAGGTGGATATATATATATATATATATATATATATATATATGATTTCAGAAAAGCCTAGAAAGACTTACATGAACTGATGCTGAGTGAGGTAAGCAGAACTACATCATTGTACACAGTAACAGCAAGATTATGTGATGATCTGACTGATGCTAAATGAAGTGAGAATACTGTACACAACACGATCAATTGTGATGGATGTGGGTCTTTTCAACAGCAAGGTGATTCAGGCCAGTCCCAAAGGTCTTGTGATGGAAAAAGCCACCCACACCTAGAGAGAGGACTGTGTGGACTGAGTGTAGATCACAATATAGTATTTTCACTTTTTTGTTGTTATTCTTTCTTCTTTTTTTTTTTTAATTTTTTGATTTGATTTTTCTTGTGCAGCATGATAACTATGGAAATATATATAGAAGTGCATATGTTTAACATTTGTTGGATTAATTACCATCTGGGGAAGGAGAAAAAAAATTCTGGAACACAAGGTTTTGCTAGGATGAATGTTGAAAACTATGCATGTTTTGAAAATAAAAAGCTTTTATTAAAAAAAAAAAAGAAAAGAAAACTCAAGAAAGATTTGTGATGATCAACTATGATATACTTAGCTCTTTTCAGCAACAGAGGTAATTCAAGACAATTCTAATAGACTTAGGATAGAAAATGCCATCTGCACCCAGAGAGAGAACTTTGAAGCACACTATTTTCTTTTGTTTTTCTATCTCATGACTTTACACTTTTTTCCAATTTTTTTTCATAACCTGACTAATGTGAAAATGTTTAAAATTATTGTAAATGTATTATCTATACCACATTGCTTGCTGTCTTGGGGAAGGAGACAAAGGAAAGAGGGAGAGAAAAAGTTGGAAACTCAAAATCTAACAAAAATTTTTATGTGTAATTGGAAAAATAAAATACTATTAAGTTTAAAAAATTAAAAATAAATAAAATACTTTTCAATAAAAAAAAAACCATCTTGCTTTAGATCTATGAGCTTATGATCAAGTATTAGTAGAACAATCTTTTAAATTTTCATAGCACTTTATGGCTTAGAAAAATTTTCACAAAGCTATCCCATCTGACCCCTATACCATCCCTTGAGGTAGGTAGGACAGGATTATCCCTGTTTTACAGATAGGGAAACAAAGACCTTAGAGAGGGGAAAGGACTTAGCCAAAGCCATAGTCAAGTAGCAGAGCTGGACCCAGAACCCAGATTTTCTAGCTTTTAATTTAGTTGGTATAGTAGATGAAAGCTGGCTGGCATCAAGAAGTTCAAGTCTTGCCTGTATCACAAATGGGATATATGACTCTATGTTACTCTCTCTCTTAAATGCCTCAGGCAGCATTCTATGTGATTCAATATCATTAAATTCATTTAAGGACAAAGTATCTGAGAAAAAGAATAAGTAATCAGAATACAAATAGATTGTGTTCCTAAAGTTCATTTATGAGTTAATTCTTTACAACTCAGAACATATATCCCTATAGAATATTATCATGAGTGGTCCAGGTACAGATTAATCAATACAACTTAGTTTAAATGTTTTGTCAGGTGAACAAACTTAAATTTCCTTTAATCCTTTCTAAGGAAATACATTCTGAAACTCAGTTAAGATAACCAGAAAGGCATTTTTTCTCTTGGGGGAGGCATTTGGTCAGAGAGGACAAGTGGGTATTACTGGACAATGGGAACTTGGTAAATATGGGATGCTGGTATCCATATATCACACTCATTTCTTTCTTAAGGAATCCATTAATTCATCCTTGTTCCCTCTAAATAATAATCTGGTTTTATATGCTGGGATTGTTTTCTTTAGTTTTTAGCTGTTTTTTTTTCCTTTTCTTTTTAAGCCAGGCTAGTGATTTCATCAATGTCAGGAGCACTATATGACATATGGCACCTTTTCTGTAATTTATTGTCTTAGAGTGCTGCCTAAGGCACTTAGAGATGGAATAACTTACCCAGAGCCATACAACCCATTTGTGATACAGAAAAACTTGAATTCAACTCTTCCTGATTCCAGTCACCTTTCATCCACTATACCATCAGCCTCTCTTTTTGGTTACACTTATATTTATAGGGTTTTTAAAGGAATACTCAGTATTCAGATAGCAGTGAGCAAAATGGTATCATTTACAGCATTTTGATGTGAATTTAGGAGAAAGTTATAAAGGGGTTACCTGAGGGTTAAGAAAATACACCAATTACAGTATTATATTGTAAAATTTAAGGGTTTTCTACCCTGAACACTGATGGCATATATTCCTTTCCTATATAACAAAATAGATGGTTTTGAATCAAATTCCTTTAAGCCATCCATTTATTGAATGGATAGAATGCTGAAATGAAATATTAATTGACATAGGGAACTTTTAGCTGTCAGTGCAATTATACAGATTGTCTTAGATAGAATCCCAGGCTACTATATCAAAGGAAGAAGCTTTAGTTTAAAAGAAAAAAAGACAAAATCCATTTTGGTAGCGGATTTTTTTTTCCTTTTAACTTTTTTTCCTTTTCTTTATAAAAGTGTTCCCATATGAATATTTTACTTCTTCATAATATTCATACCAGTTTATAGTTTTTAAGCTCTATATGTAAATTTCAAGCAGTAGAGAATATGCAAAATTCTATTTTAATTAAAATGAACATTGCGAATTTTATTCTTTTGTCACTAGCTACAATCCAACTTACAACTTTCCAGCTCAAACTTGGAAATGCAAAGATTTAAAAATCTGTTTAAAATCATAGCTTTACACATAAATACAATCTATACATTAATTAATTATACAATAAGTGATCTACCATCATAGAGGAGATCAAAATTTCAGAAGAGAGATCAGACCCAGTTCAAAATGAGATAGGTTACTTCTTTATTATTGGAAGACGTTTCAGCCTGTAAAAAAAAAAAAAAAAAAAAAAAATCATACATCAATATGTTTTTAAAACATATTTTATAGGATTCTCCAACATTCATCTTTATTGTTTCTCTATAATATCAACACTAAGACTGCTAGAATATAATCTTTTCAATTCAAAAGAACATAATGTTAGGTCAGTCAATGAGAACTTAGAACAAAACTTTGTCATCTCTAAATCACTGAATCATTACTTTCAGAAATGAGGCTCTCACTGTGACTCTTATCTAATAGTTCATGATTGTAGAATGTAAAGCTTCTTGAAAGTATTGTTTTATTTTTGCCCTTGTAGTCCCAGCTACATCACAATTCCTCGCATATCAACTAATCAATCAACATTTGTTAATTGCTTTTTTTGTACTAGATGCTAAGGATATAAATACAAAGAATAAAGCAACCTTTACTCACAAAAAGTTTACATTCTAATGGGGGAGGCAGCATGTAAAAATATATACAGTATAAAGCTGATGAATACAAATATATACAAAATAGTTAAATACAAAGAAAAGTAGTTTGGGGGAATGAGGAAAGCTTCATGTAAAAACTAGTACTTGAGCTTCTAAAGTAGAGGGGAATTAAAAAGGGCAATTCGGCATGGAGTATGGCCAGAACAAAGGTACAGCAGACAGGGAATGGAATGTATAAGGATTAGAAAAAAGGCCAATTGGGCTGTATTACAGAATGTGGAAGGGGGGTAGAGGCTAGATTGTAAAAGTAATTAAAAGCTAAATACGAAGTGGATAGAACACCAGCCCTGAAGTCAGGAAAACCTGAGTTCAAATCTGGTCTCAGACACTTAACACTTTCTAGCTGTGTGACCCTGGGCAAGTCATTTACCCCAAATTGCCTCAGCAAAAAAAAAAAAAAAAAAAAAAACCAAAGTCAAATATGAGAGTTTATATTTTATTCTAGAGGTAACTGGAAGCCTCTGGAGTTGACTGAATAGGAAAGTAGCATGGTCAAATCTTAATACTTAAGTAAAATTACTTTGTACATAATGAATAGAGTGGATCAGAATGGGAAGAAACTTCCCATTAGATGCAGGGAGAACAATTAAGAGGCTTGAAATAATGTAGGTGAGAAATAATGAGGATCTAAACAAAGGTAGTACACTGCATAAATAGAAAAAAAAGGGGGCTGGATGCGAGAAATCTTATAGTTTAAAAATAGCAAGATCATTTCTTTCAGTCCTTTCTTCCTGCAGATGGAGAAACAGATCTGAAAAAATGAAAATAGTTTATAGAGAAAGGTAACAGTTATTATTCTTAACTTGGCACCAAAACCAGAACTCGGATCTTTTCACTTACATTTCAATGCCTTGAATGCATTCTTCCTGCTGTACTCATTTCTATATCTGTAGAACACAAAAAAATGACATACCTTCTCAAAAGTTCCTGAGGTGATATGTCTTTGACTTTCTCAGTATCACTCTGGCTGTCACTGCTATCAACACTCTCTGAAGTACTACTCTTCTCTGTTTTTTTGTTTTTCTGTTTGCCTTTCTGTTTATGTTTCTTGTGTTTCTTTTTCTGATAAAAAAAAAAAGAAAAATATAGTTGTTTAGTCTTGTATTTCCCTTGTTTTAGTGTGAAGCTTTGAGGTGTTCTGGAAGAAATGATCAGGAGAAAAAAGACAGCTGGATTCATTAAAATCAAAAACCCCTATTTCAAAATGAAATATAGCACACTTTGGTATAGCAAAGAAATAACAGTATTAAATGTCAGAGTGGCACAAAGTTTAACTCCTAAAATAAATATATATATATATATATATATATATATATATATTTATTTAAATATATATATATATATATATATATATATATATAGCACAGTCCTGCAAACACTGCATTTCCAAGATGACTCATGTATTAACTCAAGTGACCTTATTTTTCTTGAATGCCTCTGACTGGCTATACATCTGGATAACAGATATCATGGAAATGCATACAAAGGGGCTAGTCGGAAAAACAACAGCACTACTACTTTGCAAAAACAAGAAAATATAGTTAAGAAACAGTTTTATCTGATACACTTTTTGGTGCCTTAATTTATCCCAAGCATGTATGCATCTTATGTATATTATCCCTCATTAGTCTGTTAATAATCAAGCTGTTTCTAATCGATTTTCCTATTCTACATTCCATCTCGGCTTCCCTATCATAATAAAAGATCAAAAGATGATGCTATAATTCAAAGAAGAAAAAAAAGAGTCAGCCATTTACATTAATCTTTACTAAAATTTAATATCTCAAATGTTCAAAGTCTTTCAACTGTCAAAAAAATTATGGAATAGAAAATAAGGAATTGCACTCATGCTGACACTTCTGTCATTAACTTAATGTTTAATTTCACTGCTTCCTAAATAATGTAAGATCAAGAAATTTCTGATGTTTCAAAAATACTTTCTTGTCAATTAGTATGAAGGGATAATGGACAGAAAGTAGGTGTGACAGGAAACTATAAATTAACAATATAGAGAGAGAAAATACATGTCTAATATGTGTGCTTGTCTGATACATACAATATCTAATAACAAATGGATAGCTTGGCCTGTGAAAGGGTAGCTAAAGAAATACTTTTCCTTTCCATAAAATTCATGGGCATATCAGGGACTGAATGATAATAAGTAACTACTCCCAACTTACTTTACAATTTATAATTTGCTTTTCCTCATAACCTCTCTATGAGGTGGTAGTTCAAGAATTATTACCAACATTTTATAGATTAAGAAATTGTGCTGGATGCTTGGGAACAAGTGGTGGAGTCTAAACTGAAATCTTGCTGTTTAGAGTCAAAGTCCAGGGGCTCTGTTCACGATGCCATAACTACTTCTACAAGAAATTAAAAAGCATTGACTGGTGTATATATAGGAATTGTTAGCATAACCAAATGCTATTTGTTGAACCTGAAGTCATAAGCTACGCTTTCTTCTTCCAGGAAAATTACCACTAATCTCTTTTTTATGAGCCAACAGCTCCTATAATGAGAATGGAAAATAAACAGATCAATGTATGAAGAAGCAAATTTTCAAAAGAGGAACAATCTATTTGTTATTTATTTATACATTTTTATCCAGCTAATAGATTTTAACCATGACAAAAAATTTGTTTAATATTTTTATCAATACAACTATTTTTTAAAAGCATACATTTCTTCAATTTCCTGAGTAGCAAAATGTGAAATACATTTTGGGGCTAAAATCAAGACCAACAAGAATACTCTCAGAAAAGCCCTCATTTGGTACTCAACAGCCAAAATGATGCATTTTTAGATTTACTAAATACTTTCATAATTTAAGATACACTATAGCATTTGCACATCTTCCTGAAACTTCTTAACATTAATAAGAAAATCAATACATCTGAACATGTTTCCTTAGAAAAAACTTCAGGGGGAAAAAAAGGAAGGTTGCACATAAAAATTTAGCCTTTTGGGAAGGGAGCGAGAGTTCCAAGGATTCAAGTTTCAGAATCTGAGAACTGGATGGCTTACCACAGTCTGGCTTTGAGAACTGAGCCTGACCAGTTCCAATGGTCCTATGATGAAGAAAGCCATCTGCACCCAGAGAGAGGACTATGGGGACTGAATATGGGTCACAACATAGTAGTTTCACTTTTTTGTTGTGGTTTTTGTTTTCTTTCTCATTTTTTTTCAATTCTGATCTGATTTTTCTTATGCAGCATGATAATTGTGGAAATATATATATAAGAACTGCACATTTGTAATATATATTGGATTACTTGCCATTTAGGGAAAGGGATGGGGGGAAGGGACAAAGAAAAAAATTTGAAACACAAGGTTTTGGCAAGAGTGAATGCTGAAAATTATCTATACATATGTTTTGAAAATAAAAAGCTTTTTTAAAAAGAAAAGAAAAAAAGAATTGAACCTGAGCATTATTATACCTGGAAAACAACAACCGATGGTTGTTTAATCTATTCCACCAAGAACAAATTTACCTTTTCTTTTTTGTGCTTGTGGTCTTTCTTTGTCTTTCGTTTTTCTTTGTTCTTCTTAGGTTTCTCTTTTGAGTGGCTTTCCAAAAAACTGGATTGTTGCACAGGTTCTTGTTTATGACGGGCATCTAAAATAAAATTCAACTTTAAATGTAACAAACATTCAAACTAATAGGAGCAAAAGAGCTGAATTAGGATCAGAATTAATATTAAGGTAGAATTTGTGTCCACAGACTCATTTCTGTGGCATTCAAACACCAATGTTTGGTGCATACTTAATCCAATTCAACAAACAATTACTGTGAGCCTATTATTTACCATATCCTATACCCATTATGAAACCTATGTACTCTATTATAATCTCATTTGAGAAATTGAGGATAAAAATCAAGTTATTTTGCTAACATACATTTTTAATTAACCATTAGATGAGATATTTTACAAACTCTCATATAAGAAAATCAGTTTTAGAAACAGTCTTTCTAAAAATTAGAGCCTTCTAACCTAAAAAAACAGCAATGTATCATTAGTTGACCAGAAAGGCCTGAGAAGACTTTTGTGAATTGAAATGAAATTAGAAAAAGGTAAACAAAATACACTTCAACATTGCTATAATTTGTTCCAGCATCCCTTCCACTCACCCAGAGGGGCTATCCCACATAATGAGTATTTCAAAAAAAAAAGAAAAAAGAATGAAAAAATTAATTAGCAAAATCGATTAATATGCAAATATAACTGAAAATATAAGCACTGTTCAACACCCTGGACCTTTCTACCTTGCAAAGGAATTGGGGGGGAAGGGAAGAAGGAGGAGAGTGTCTTCTAATATCTCTTCTTTAAGACCACAACCAATTAAAAATAACTGATCGATTATACACTTCAACAACAATACTATATGATGATCAAATCTGATGGAAGTGGCTCTCTTCAACAATGAGATGATCCAAATCAGTTCCAATTGTTAAGTAATGAAAGAACCAGCTACACCCAGCGAAAAAACTATGGGAAATGAGTATGTACCACAACATAGCATTTCCACTCTGTTATTGTCTGCTTGCATTTTTATTTTCCTTCTCAGGTTATTTTTACATTCTTTCTAAATCCAATTTTTCTTGTGCAGCAAAATAAACTGTAAAAATATAAAAAGTATACGTGTATTGTATTTATTATATATTTTAACATATTTAACATGTATTGGATTGCCTGCCATCTAGGGGAAGGGGTGGGGAGGAGGGGAAAAACTGGAGAAGGTTTCGCAAAGGTCAGTGATGAAAAATTACCCATGCGTATGTTTTGTAAATAAAAAGCTATTAAAAAATAAAATGCAATAGCAAACCAAAAATAATAACTGATCATTGTGTGGTTATACTATTGACATTGATGATCTGAGATCAAATGCATCTCCTTGTCTCTTTTACAGAAGTGGAGCGCTACAGATATGGAACCTGATTAATTTATTGGTTGATATGCTTTTTTCTCCTCTTCCATACCTCTGGCCAGGGCTAGTAATGGCAGATGAATGACGTAAGCACAAAATGTATCAATAACATTTTTTAAATAGCTAAACAATTAATAAACAGAATATTTTCCCTTAAGTTGAATTTACCACTTCAAACTTTAAAGTAAGATATTTTAAAATATTTCAGTTTGGAATTTGTTAAACTGCACAAAATAATTAAATGCACAACAAATACAATAATTAAGTCAATATAAATCCATTTTATATTCCTAAAGAAAGTGTTACAAAAGTTTTCATTATTTTCCAATACCCCAAAGAAGGATTTTTTACTAACCCCAAATTTAGATACATTTCTCTTAGTGTCTTGCCCAGTTTTGCTTACCCTAGTCTTCTTCACACATTCAACTATTGTCAAACAGAAGCTTTTTATTAAAATGACATTCAGAATATTATATAAAAATGAGACATAAAGAAGACTAGACTCTTAAAAGTGTGTTTCCTGATTCAGTTTTTACTAAGTTCCCCTGAAAGAGATGAAATTAAATACTTCATTACTAGCAGTCAGACATCATAGAGGATAAAGTGCTGGGCCTGGACTAAAGAAGATTTCAAATCTGATTCCATACACAGACTAGATGTATGACTCCGGGCAAGTCTCTTCACCTGTCTGCCTCAGTTTCCTCAACTGTAAGATGGGGAAAATAACAACACCTGTGTCACAGGGTTGCTATTAGGATTGAATGAAATAACTGCAAAGTGCTTAGCATAGATTGTAGGCACTTAATAGATGCTTCTCCCTACACAATTAAGAAAAGCTACTCTGTTTTCTTAAAAGAGAACAACAGGAAAAAATAAGTTACCTGAACTTTCATTTAAATTTTAAGTTTGTGCCATGCACTCCACATTAAACTACTCCATGCCGAGTGTGCTGCAAATAGATTAATATTTACCAACAGAATTCACTTAATGTCCCTGGTCTATAAATGCCATAAATTTCACCATCACTGAGGCTATTAATAGAAACCACAAAGTTTGACATATTGACTACAAAGATTGTTATTCTTCATCTGTAACATTAGGACAGATTACTCTAGATGGCCTCTGAGGTCCTTTCCAGCTCTAGAGCTATAATACTATGAATGGAATTCTCTCCCTGGTGCTTTTCAGATACAAGCACTTTTAATATATTATTTTCTTATGTGATTCCCTACAATAACCCAGGGAGGTGCATGTTAAAAGGGGTTGGATTTGGGGGTGGTTTTTTTGGAGGGTTTTTTCATTGGCATGGGGATATTTCTGGTGAGGAAACTCCCTTTACTAATACTAATTGGCATTTGCCATGCATGTTTATTAAAAAGAATTATCTGGGGCACTACAAAGTTAAGTGTTTTACAGAGGTCACACAGCTTGCTATGTGTCAAAAGTAGGATGTATAGTAACCTAGTGTTTGATAAACTCAAAGACTCCCAGCTTCTGGAATAAGAACTGACATTTGACAAAAACTACTGGGAAAACTGGGAGAAAAAAAAAAAAACAGGGTGCAAACTAGATATAGACTAACATCTCACATCATATACCAAGATAAAATCAAAATGGGTACATGATTTAGATTAAATGATAACACCATAGGCAAATTAGAAGAGCAAGGAATAATCTACCTGACAGAATTATGGAGAAATCAAGAATTCATGACCAAACAAGGGATAAGAGAACATTATGAAATGTAATTTATAATGAAATATAATAATTTTGATTATATTAAGTTAAAAAGCTTTTGCACAAACATCACCAATGCAAACAAGATTAGAAGGAAAACAGATGTACCAGACCTAAACTATATTATAAAGCAACAGTCATCAAAACCATTTGGTACTAGCTAAGAAACAGAATAGTTGATCAATGTAATAGTTTAAGTACACAAGACACAACAGTCAATTATTATAGTAATCTAGTGTTTGATAAGCCCAAAGATTCCAGCTTATGGGATAAGAATTCATTATTTGACAAAAATTGCTGAGAAAATTGGAAAACAGTACAGCAGAAACTAGGCACGGACAAACATCTAACACTCTCTACCAAGATAAGGTCAAAATGGATCCATGATTTAAACATAAAGGTATTATATAATACTATAACAAATTAGATAGCAAAGCATAGTCTACCTGACAGATCTTTGGAGAAGGGAGAAATTTATGGTCAAAGAACTAGAAAACATTATGAATGCAAAATGAAATAATTTTTTATTATATTAAGTTTAAAAAGTTTTGCATAAACAAAATCAATGTAGTCAAGATTAGAAAAGAAGCAAAAATCTGGGAAAAAATTCTATAGCCAGTGATAAAGGCCTTATTTCTAAAATATAGAGAGGATTGAGTAAAATTTATAAGAATACAAGTCATTCTCCAATTGATAAAAGATCAAAGAATACAAATCAGAAATTTTCAGATGAAGAAATTAAAGCCATTTAATAGCCACATGAAAATATTCTCTAAATCACTACTGATTAAAGAAATTCAAGTTAAGATGACTCTGAGGTACTACTTTATACCTCTCAGATTGACTTAAGATGACAGGAAAAGATAATGACAAACGTTTGAGGAGAAATATGGAAAAAAAATGGAACATTAATGCATTGTTGGTGAAACTGTGAAATGATCCGACCATTCTGAAGAGCAATATGGAATTATGCCCAAAGGACTATCATATTCTTTGATCCATCAGTGTCTCTACTGGGTCTCTATCCCAAAGAGATCATAAAAGAGGAGAAAGGACCCTCAAGTGCCAAAAAATGTTTGTAGCAGCCCTTTCTGTAGTGGCAAGGATCTAGAAACTGAGTGGCTGCCCATAAACTGGGGAATGCTGAATAACTTATGGTATATGAATATAACTTGTGGTTCTACAAGAAATGATCAGCAGAATGACTTCGGAAAAACCTGGAAAGACTTACATGAACTGATGCTAACTGAAATGAGCAGAGTCAGGAGAATATTATACATAGTAATAAGATTATGTGATGATCAACTGTGATAGACTTGGATCTTTTCAATAATGAGGTAAATCAAGGCAATTCCAATAAACTTGGGATGGAAAATTCCATCTGCATCCATAAAGAAAGAACTATAAAGACCAAATGTAGATCAAAGTATACTATTTTCAGCTTTTTTTGTTGTTTGCTTTTTTCCTTTCTTGTAGTTTTTTTCCCTTTTGGTCTGACTTTTCTTGTACAACTTGACAAATATGGAAATATGTTTAAAAGAACTGCACTTATTTAACCTATTATCAGATTGCTTGCCATCTTGGGAAGGGGAAAGATAAAGAAGGGAAGAAAAAAAATTGGAACACAAAGTCTTACAAAAATGAATAAAGGAAACTAACTACATGTATTTGGAAAAATGTTATTAAAAATTTTTTTAATGTTTTTATATGTAATTGGGAAAAAATAAAATACTAAAGAAGTTTTTTTTTAAAAAGAAGAAAAGTAGAAAGCTAAGAAACAATCTTTATAGCAAATGTCTCTGATAAAGGTTTCATTTCTCAATTATATAAGGAATTAAGAAAAATTTGTAATGCAAGCCACTCTCCAATTAATAAATGGTTAAAGCATAAAATTAGGCAGTTTTCAGATAAATAAGTCAAAACTTTTTATAAGCATATGAAGAAATGCTCAAAATCACTTTTGATCAGAGTAAAACAATTCTGAGATACCACCTCACACTTATCAAATTAGTTAATATGACAAAAAAAGAAAATTACAAATATTAGAGAGGCTGTGGAAAATTGGGACACTAATGCACTGTTGGTCATGGGGATGTCTTATGTGTAAGTTGTGAAATGATCCAACCATTATGGAGAACAATCTGAAACTTATGCTCAAAGGGCAACCAAACTACATACAGTTAGATCCAGCATTATCACTTCTAGGTCTATATCCCAAAGAGATCATAAAAAAGGGAAAAGAACCTATTTAATAACATTCCTTTTCATGGGGGTAAAATATTGGAAACTAAGGAAATGTCCATCAATTGGGAAATGGCTGAATCAACTGTGGTATATGATGTAATGGAATACTCATGCAATAAGAAATGAGGAACAGGTAGACTTGTAGGAAATGATACAAAGTGAAATGAACAGAAACATGAAAACATTGTATTAAGTAGCATTGTGTGACAATAAACTATGACTGACTCAGCTCTTCTCAGCAACTCAATGATCTAAGACCAATACAAAAGACTCATAAAGACTCATGTGAGCAATACCTAGAGATGTCATCTCTTCCTCTCCTTTGGCTAATCTGACCATCATAGCCCAGCTTAGGGCCATTTTCTCCATGAACTCTTTACTGATCACACCTGACAGTGATCCATCTCTTTTCCTTTGTTCATGGATCACATTCAATTTTGATAATTTTTTTTTTTTGAAACATCATATCTTTCTTCCTGCTTCACCAAACCAGATTAACTACAGGTTTCCAGAGCCCAGAATTACAGAGCTTTTTTCATGTTCATATTACTGTTGCTTAACATGATACTCTGCACATAATTGGTGTTTCAAAACTTTATTAAGTTGAATTGCAATTCAGAAGTAAAAAGTAAATTAACTAATATTTAAAAAAATAAAATAAAGTCGGAAGTAAGAGAATAAACATTTATTTCTGAAGCAAAAATGTATACTGAGAGTTCTCAACTTACTAGGACAGAATACAGGAGGGAGCCTTGGGCCAAATTCTTCTCTTTCATCAAGCTGCATCTTCTGTAAAGTAACAGGAGGCACTGGCTCATTGACCACCATTGCACTGACTGGATAAAATGAGTATATTTTTATTTTTTAAAAAGAAACACTATTAGGAAAAAAAATTATAAATATGCAGGATTATCTTCTGTTAGAGTAAATAATGTAATTTAACTGAAAATTAATCACAGTGTACAAAGGTTAACAATCCTATTTCTTTCCTATATTATCAGAGGAAAAGAACTGACATTTGCAACATTTTGCATTCATAAGAAACTTTTCATTAAGAAGGCTGCCAATTCATTAAATTTATATGCCTAGATTGATAAACATGATAGATTTTTAGTGAAAGATTTTTAGCACACACTTATGTAAAAGGGATCATAAAACATATATAGCCTTAGAATAAGTTTTTTTTCTACCGAAAAAACTAGCAAATATATTAAATTAGATGTCTACATAGTTTTTCGGAGGTCCAAATCTGAATTTGCAAATATGAAGAGCTAAGAAGTCAATTGAATTTTCATTTTTCACGGCCATTATTTACTTATGATGTCTGCACTGCTTCCTGCATCACTATGTCTGAATATACAAATCAAATAAGATATGATGTTAAGTGGTTTTTAAACTTTAAAATGTTCTGTGACACCTAGTATGACTGTGAGAAAAAATCTTATTTCTTTGACATAAAATTGACAATTTAATTTATGCTTCTGAAATAAAGGATTTTGAAGTTGCACTTATATTCACTTTGCTTGATGATTCCATATCATCAGCTGCTTCCAGAAATCAAAAGTAGTAATGACAAAAATCTGTCCTAACAAAGAAACAATGCGGAATAAAATAATCTCAAAAAGTATATCTATAAAGTAAATGAATGCCCATCAGTTGAGGAGTAGTTGAATAAATTGTGGTATATAAATGTAATGCAATATTATTGTTCTACAACAAATGATGAGCAGGCTGATTTCGGAAATGCCTGAAAAAAACTTGCATGAATTGATGCTGAGTGAAATGAGAACATTATAATCAGTAAAAACAAGATTATGTGATGATCAACTGTGATTGATTTGTCTCTTTTCAACAATGAGGTGATTCAAGGCAATTCCAATAGACTTGATGGAAAGAGCCATCCACATCCAGAGAAAGAACTATGGTGATTAAATGTGAATCAAAACATTTTTCACCTTTTTGGCTGTTATTTGTTTTTTCATTCTCGTGTCTCCCTCCCCCCCCCCCTTTTGATCTGATTTTTCTTATGCAGCATGATGAATACGGAAATATATTTAGAATTGTACATGTTTAACCTATATTGGATTGATTGCTGTTTTCAAGATGGGGAAAGTAAAAGAGACAGAGAAAATTTTGGAACACAGTCTTACAAAAATGAAAGTTGAAAACTATCTTTACATGTATTTGGAAAAATAAAAACTGAGAATTTAAAAAAAGAAAGAAATTAATTCCAAATTGTAAATATCTGTAAATATAAGTTGATTTTGTTTAAAATGTTATTAGCTATCTGTGACAGCAAAGAACTAAATAAAAGTAAAGTAGATGCTCATAGACTAAATAATTCTGATATATGCATAAAAAAGGGAAAAGGGCCTATATGTGCAAAAAATGTTTGTAGCAGTCCTTTTTGTAGTAGCAAGGAATTGCAAACTGAGTGGAGGCTCATCAGTTGGAGAATGGCTGAATAAGTTATGGTATATGAATGCTATGGAATATTATTGTCCTATAAGAAACAATCAGCAGGGTAATCTCAGAAAAGCCTGGAGAGACTTATGCTGATGCTAAGTGAAGTGAGTAGAACCAAGAGAACATTGTACACAGCAACAACAAGATTATGTGATGATCAATTCTGATGGTCAGTGGCTCTTTCCAACAATGAGGTGATTTAGGCCAATTCTAATAGACTTGTGATGGAGAAAGACATCTATATCCACAAAAAAGATTGTAGGGATTGAATGTGGATCACAACATAGTATTTTCCTACCTTTTTGCTGCTGCTGCTGCTGTTGTTGTTTGCTTTTTTCTTTCTTTCTTATTTTTTTCTTTCTGATCTGATTTTTCTTGTGCCGTAAAAAATGTGGAAATATGTTTAGAAGAACTGTACATGTTTATATTGGATTACTTGCTGTCTAGGAGAAGGGATTAGGGGAAAGGAGGAAGAAAAATTCAGAATACCCTTGGTTTTGCAAGGGTGAATGTTGAAAACTATCTTTGCATGTATTTTGAAAATAAAAAACTTATTTTAAAAATTTTGATATATGGATGCAGTGAAATACTATGATCCTTTAAGGAATTCCTCGTTCTTTTTAACAATAAGGTGATTCAGACCAGTTCGAATGGTCTTGTGATGAAGAGAGTCATCTGCATCCAGAGAGAAGACTGTGGGAGCTGAGTGTGGATCATAACACTGTATTTTCACCTTTTTTATTGTTGTTTGCTTGCATTTTGGTTTTTTTCCTCATTTTTTTCCTTTTTGATTTGATTTTTCTTATGTAGTATGTTAATTATGGAAATGTGTATAGAAGAGTTGCAAATTTTTAATAATTTGGATTACTTACTATCTAGGGGAGGGGTGGGAGGAAGAGAAAAAATTAGAACACAAGGTTTTGCAAAGGCGAATTTTGAAAATTATGCATATGGGGCATCTAGATGGTGCAGTGAATAGAGCACCAGCCCTGAAGTCAGGAGGACCTGAGTTCAAATCTCATCTTAGACACTTAACACTTCCTGTGTGACCCTGGGCAAGTAACTTAACCCCAATTGCCTCAACAACAAAAAAAAAAAAGAAAGAAAAAGAAAATTATGCATAAATTTTGAAAATGAACAGCTTTAATTTAAAAAAAAAAAAGGAAGTAAGAAAAAAAAAGAAATATTGTCTGTAAAATATACAGTGAAGCATGGAGGAACTAATATGGAACACAATGTAAATTTAAACTATTTATATTTATTCTAATTTTGGCCCCAAAGAAAAGAGATGAGAATATAGCTTCCCTCTCTTCTTTACAGAGATTGGTAGCCTGGATCAAATGTTTTAAAGAAAAATTGTAAACAAGTTAAGTGCATAATAAACAATTTAAAATTCAAATACATAAGTGTAAAGTGAATGTATGTGTGTGTTCCCCTATGTATTTCATAGACAAAAGTTCACAAAGTCCAAAGGACCTAGCCTGATCAATCATAACAATTTCAAAAATCAATTTTTTTTAGCCATCAAAATTTCCATTAGTTTAGGTCTTTCTCAACAGATTCAAAGTTTTACAAATAAATTGCTTTAGTAACTCCACAAAAAAGTATGAAACAAAAGATGGTGATAATAATCCACGAAACACTTACATTAGAGAAATAAAAAACTGTTCTTGTGCAGCAATGTTAACATAGCCTATGAAGCCCAATCAAGGCACAATCCCTAATGACTAAATTTAATCATTTAGCTAATTAAACTAAGAATTGTCTTTGATTGTAAATTATCCTAACATGCAACCATGCAAGTAAATCAAATAGGTAGTTTTTTTGGAAATATTTTCATTTTCTGAATTACAAAAATTTTAAATATGGACAACAAATACCTTGTATATTAGATGATGTTTCTACCAAATTACTCAGCTTTGGACTTTTAGGATCTGATCCTCCAGGATCAGCTTGACTGTCTTCATTTTCACTTTCATCTTCTTCAGAGGAAGAGGATTTTTCATCAGAAGAACTGGCAAAGATAGCTTTAAATAAATCCATGGATGGTCTACTACCTTCTTCATCCTTCTGGTCTGCTCTATCATTTTCTACCTGAATATTATACAATAAAAAGGGCAGTGAAGAAAAAAAAGGGATATGTCAAAATATTAAGGGAAGAATGCACAGAAAATCAAAAAGCTTGTGTGTGCATATTCTCTGTGATGATTTCCCCATAACTAGGAACAGTACCAGAGGACCTCAAGAAAATAGTCCAATCTTTATATCAATAACCAAACTAACAGAAATCATATGATTATCTCAATAAATGCAGAAAAAAATTTGACAAAAATCCAACACTCATTCCTATTAAAAACACTGGAGAGAACAGGAATAAATGGAGTTTTCCTTAAAATGATCAGTGGCATCTATTTAAAATTATCAGCAAGCATCATATATCATAGGAATAAATTAGAACCATTCTCAAGAAGATCAGGGGTGAAACAAGGTTGCCATTATCACCATTAATATTCAATATTGTATTAGAAATGTTAGTTTTAGTAATAAGAAGGAAAAAAAAGAAATTAAGAGTAGTAATGAGGAAACAAAATTATCACTCTTTGTAGCTGATATGATGGTATACTTAGAGAATCCTAGAGAACCAATTAAAAAATTACTAGAAACAAATAACAGGTTTTGCAAAACCTAAAGCTAAAGCTTTTGTGCAAAACACAAAATAAATCCACATAAATCATCAGCATTTCTACATGCTATCAACAAAGAACAGCAGCAAGAAGTTTACCTGCCAAGACAAAGTCAGGAACTATGTGAACACAATTACACAAAACTTTCAGATCTAAACACAAGTCAAATCTGAAAAACTGGAAGAATATCAAGCGCTCATGGGTAGGCTAAGTTAATATAATAAAAATGACAATTCTACCCAAATTAATCTTTTTATTCAATGCCATACCAATAAAATTGCCAAGAAATTACTTTACAGAGCTAGAAAAAATAATAACAAAATTTATCCGTAAGAACAAAAGGTCAAAAATTTCAAGGGAACTAATGAAAAAAAATGTAAATGAAGGTGGCTTGGCAGTCATCAAAACCATTTGGTACTGGCTAAAAAACAGAATAGTAGATCAGTAGAACAGGTTAGATTCACAAGATACAATAGTGTTTGACAAACCCAAAGACCCTAGCTTCTGGAATGAGAACTCGCTATTTGACAAAAATTGTTGGGAAAATTGGAAAATACCATAGCAGAAACTAGGCATTGACCCACAGTTAACACTGTATACCAAGATAAGCTCAAAATGGGTTCATAATTTAGACATAAAAAGTGATATTATTAGCAAATCAGAAGAACAAAGGATAGTCAACCTTTCAAGCCTATGGAGAAGAAAGGAATTTGTAGCCAAAGAAGAACTAGAGTACATTATGAAATGCAAAATGACTAATTTTGATTACATTAAGTTAAAAAAGGTTTTATTCAAACAAAACTAATGCAAACAAGATTAGAAGAGAAGCAGAAAATTTGGGGAAAATGTTTACATCCAAGGACTCTGATAAAAACCTCATTTCTAAAATATATAGAAAATTGACTCAAATTTATAAGAATACAAGCCATTCTCCAATTGATAAATGGTAAAAGGATATGAACAACTTAAAGATTAAGAAATTAAAACCATTTCTAGTCTTGTGAAAAGGTGCTCTAAATCACTATTGATCAAAGAAATGCAAATTAAGACAACTCTGAAGTACCACTATATACCTCTCAAATTGGCTAAGATGACAGGAAAAGATAATGACAAATGTTGGAAGGAATGTGTGAAAACTGAGACACTAAATACATTGTTGGTGGAGTTGTGAATAGATCCAACCATTGTGAAGAGCAATTTGGAACTATGCTCAAAGGGCTATCAAATTGTGCATGCCCTTTGATCCAGCAGTGTCTCTACGGGGCTTGAATCTCAAAGAGATCATAAAAAAAGGAAAAGGACCCACACACGCAAATATGTTTGGGGCAGCCCTTTTTGTAGTGGCAAAAAACTGGAAACTAGGTGAATGCCCATCAGCTGGAGAATGGCTGAATAAGTTATGTATATGAATGTTATGGAATATTATTGTTCTATAAGAAACAATCAGCAGGATGATTTCCTCTTTCTCTTTCTCTGATCTCTTTGTGGTATAGACTACTTAGTTTTGGTACTGATGGACCAAAGGATATGCATAGTTTAATAGCTTTCTGACTATATGAACTGGCAATTTTCAAAAGAAGTAATTCTTTGTTTTCACTAGTCATATAAAAAATGCTATAAGATATATTTCATATGACTGCACATGTATGATCTATATTAAACTGCTTGACTTCTCAAGGAGAGGGAAAGGAAAGGAAGTAGGGAGAGAATTGAATTTACAACTCAAAAATTAAAAAACAAATGTTAAAATTTTGTTTTGATATTACATTGTTTTCAATTTTAGTTGAAAAATAAAATAAAATACAAATATTTTCCCAAAAATGCTCCAGATCACTATCAATTTTTAAAATTTGGATTAAATTAACACTAAACTTCTACCTCATACTTATCAGATTGACAAAGTTGACAAAAACATGATAAATATTGGAGGAACTACAGGAAAACAGACAATTATTTGATGATATTGGTGAACAAGCTGTGAACTGGTCCAACCATTCTAGAAAGTAATTTCTAGCTGTATCAAAATAGTTATTAAACTGTGCATAGTCTAAAACACAGTATTACCCCTACTTAGTTAAAACCCTAAAAAGACCAAATAAAGAGAAAAATGAGCAAGATGTACAAAAATATTCATAGGAACTCATTTTGTACTGGTTAAGACCTAGAAACTAAGAGAGAACCCTTCAATTGATGAATGGCTAAACAATTATGTTACATAAACTCAACAATATCATTATGTTATAAGAAATAACAAAAAGGAGGATTTCAATGAAACCCGGAAAGTTATGTATGAACTGATACGGAGTAAAGAGAACAGAATTAGGAGCAATTATATAACAATAACAATGTAAAAACAAACATCTCTGAAAGACTTAAAAACTGATCAATGAAATGACCAGCCATGATTCCAGGAGTACAACGATGGACATAGCTACCCATAAATATTGACAGAAACATGAAGAATTCTAGATTCAGAACAATACATATATTTCTGAACATTGCTAATATGGAAATTTGTTTTGCTTCACTATGTATATTTGTCAGAAAGATATTTTCTCTTTCTTTCTCAGAAGGGGAACAAAGGAGACGGGTGTAGAAAATAATGTGACTTACTCTCTTCTCTATCAGGAAGAAGCTACTATACGATTTTTCCCAGAATGTAGAAAGGAACTCTTTATCAACTCTCATTGACCTTTGGGCATCTTCAAACAACCTTTTGAGATATTGATTAGCATGTGTTTAGGCAGGTCTGAAATCTGCCCAGTCAGGTAATTTCCATCTAGTTCCTGAGCCTTCCCTCTTGATTTCACCTCATCTCCTTGAGAATCTCTCAAAGTTCAATTTCCCCTATAATAGATCTAGTTGTGAGGAAAAACTTTGCCAAGTTCTCTTCAGGATGAAGCCCACTATGGGGTATGGTCTCTCTCTCCTCTTAATGTCTGCCCTCTAATAGCGCCTTTCTCCTTCCTAGCTAATTAATGATTAGGCCTCATGACATATTCCTTTAATGGATTCTTCCAAATTCCTTTCCTTTCTAACTATATGCTCTTCCAACTCTTAATTCCTATTTGCCGCTTCTGGTACCTATTTTACCTCTTCATTTTGTTTGTAATCTATTTCCTAAATAAATCTACCTTTTGCCAAAGAGAATGACCATTGTGAATTTGTCACACACTTATTTGGAACTAGGTATTACTATACCAACAACATCAAAAATAGATGCCTGTTAATTGAAAAAATGTTAACTAAAAATAAAGACTACCTCTTAGGTTGTAAACATAAGAGAATAGAAGAAAAGTCTTTTCTATAGAAAGAGGAAAGTTTAGAAAAAGGGAGAGTTGAGAATTTAATACATTAATAATTTTATGTCAATGTTTAATACAGGCAGTTATATTTATACATAGTATAACTTTGCTATATTAGAATCAATCTAAATCATTTTTCTAATATTGGTAAAAATTACTGCTGAGATTCTTGGACACTAAAGAGTAACTAACAAGTATACAAATCAGTGTAATGGAGAAAAATGATTTCAGCATAAAGAGGATGAGAGCATGACAAAAATAGCAGTCTTATTTCTACCTTAGTTGAAGATGATTCCATTGTACTGCCTTCAGCATTATTTACCAATGGCCTCAGCTGTTGCTTCTGAATTTCAGCTTCTGATCTAGCCATACTTAGAAATTCACTAATAGAATCTTCTTTCTTCTCTTCTTGGTCAGGTATATCCCATCTGGATGGCTTTCTTGGTTCTAAAAATTGATAGATACCAAAAATAATACAGTCATACAAATAAAATTCTCCATCAACTAGATCACTTATTGTTCCGTATTATTATACTTTAAATAATCTTGGAACATACAAACAAGCTGATTTATAAATGTCTGGGTAATTCTAATGAAGTTTGTAAGCAATTTGCTTTCTTAATGAATATCATTTGCTTCAGGTTTGATATCTGGCCACATATTAAGATACTGACATTTATGATGTTAATTAAATGATGTCCTACTTACTGTTGCGACTGTGATTCTGTTGTGCCCTTTCATTTGATACTTGAGTTGTACTTAATGTTGTGGACTCAGTTACTGTTAAAAAGTTAAATACTGAATATTTATCACGTTTAACTTTTGGTAATCCAACTATAGTTGAACTAGAAGGGGAGAAGAAGATGAATTTTAATTAACACCAGCTTTCAAAAAAATTATCCTTAGATAATAACAATTTTTCTTATTTTCTCCTAATAGGCTTCTACAAAGATCTATATTAGTTAAAGTTGTTCAATTAGTTTAAAGAAACACTTTTAATTAATTTTTTAAAAAATTCATTTGCAGGGCACATGAAGAATATCTTCCAGAAGCAAGACAACTTTAAAACTGCAAGTTGATTTTATTATATATTTGAAAGAAAAAAAACCAAACTGTACATAATAGAAATCTGACATTTCATGGAAATTCTCCTTTTCTATTCTACTATATATGTGCAAATGTTTGTTAAGTTCAAAGTTAAAATTAGAATAATTTTAAAAGAAGTCTTTCCTAGTCCTCACAAATGCCTATATTTAAGGATATATTAAGGACATTACCAATGAAACTTATTACAAAAGTATGGTAAATTTTGGGTTAACTGTACACCTTTTCTTATAATTTACAACTAAATGCAAAGGATTGCATTGCCATAGGAGGATAAAAATATGTAAATAACATTCAATTTAAAGTGCATAAAGAATATAAAACTGATGCTAAAGGAGTTATAGATAATTGTGAAAATTCTTTAAATTCTAAGACTACTAGTAATAGGTAAAATATTAAAAGATTTATAAATATTTAAATGTAAAAACAGATGTTTTCTTTACTTTGGCAATATGAAAAAGCTGTGCTGATGGAAAAATCTGCCTTTAATCTTACTATCATAATAACAACTTACTCTGGGTAAGGATCAGGAATGTTAAATCTTTTACAAAGCAGTTTTTCAGGATGCCACTCAAATTTATCTCTTGTGAGCTTTCCAAACATCTTCATCTTCACAGCAGATAGTTTATCATCAACATCATTCTGTAAAAAGCCAAGTGTTTTATTTTCTCTCTGCTTTTGTGCTATCCTGTCTGCCTTAGCTTGTAACACTCCCTCTTGTTACCATTGCCTCTTGAAATTCTTAATTTGCTTCAAAACTAAGCTCATATGCCATCTGCTACATAAAGTATTTTCTGATCCCTCTAGCTAGCTACTCATGCATTCTCCTCCCACATCCTCCTCCTGCATTAAGTCTTCTACGTATTTGTCATGTACTTCTTTCTACATGTCACCTCCCCAAAAGAAGGTAAGCTCTTAGAGGGCAGGAACTGTTTTATTTTAGTATTCACCCACTATTCACCATAATACCCAAAATAAGGAACCACTTAACATATGTTAACTAATCGAATGATTGTGTAAAAACCTAATCTGATCAACTGAAAACAAAGAGGGACTTTTTCAAAAAATCTATTTAAAAAAAAAAAAAACAGATCTTTTATATTTCTATATTGTCTTACAGCCAGACTGGTGAAATGATGTACTGTCAAATGTTTTATGGAAATATAGAAGCATTTGACAGTACATCATTCATCAGTCTGGCTATAAGACATCTAACACAGTTTCAGCAGCCTCCGTGTGGGAACCCTTTGATCAACACAGATCAATAAGTAACTCATTTGTAACAGAGTCTTCTAGAGTGGCCTAGATCTGATTCCCCTCAAACGGACAATGATGACAAAAGAGGAAAATGACAAATGCTGAAGGGGCTGCAAGAAAACTGGCACACTAATATATTGTTGATGGAACTGTGATTTGATCCAGTCATTCTGAAAAACAATTTGGAACTGTGCCCCAAATGATGTAAATTATACCTATCTTTTGACTGTCTAAGACTTTTTGCTTCAAAAGATCAAAGAAAAAAGGGATTCCCAAACAAAATTATCACACCTATCACACCTCCTTCATAGGAATCCAAAGCTAGAAACCAGGGAGTTGCCCTTCATTTGTAAAATAGTCAAACAAATTATGATATGTGAATATAACGGATTACTACTACACCATAAAAAGACAAAATGGATAGCTTTAAGGAAAATGGGGAGACTTCTATGAAGTAATAGTGAAAGAGCAGAACTAGGAAATCAAATGATATACAACATTGTAAAGAAAAACAACCCTAAAAGACTTTAAAACTCTGATCAATGAAATGATTAACCATCAGTCCAAATGACTGAAGATGAAGCAAGTCACTCACCTCTTGCCAGACAAGTGATCAGACTTAATATAGAAAGTGACAAACATTTGGGGGCATAAACATTGAAGGAATTTGTTTTGCTTAACAATGAATGTTTATGATGGTTTTATTTTTGAGGATATCATTTGTTAATTATTTTTATTCATTTGGTAGGAAGAATAGATGTCAGGAGAAATAAGTTATAAATGCATGTAATAAAAAAAAATACAAATTCCTTTTTAAAACAACTAAAAAAAAGGTGACCAGGAAACTGAAAGATTAAGTAATGTGCCTTAGCTTACACAGCTAGTGTGTCAAGAGGTAGGACTAGAATTTCTAATTCCAAGGCTAGTCTTTTAACTACTACATCACACTGCCATATTACTTGTGTTGTACAATTTAAAGTAGTTTCCGAGAATTTTTTAAATTAAAAATTGACAATGCAATAAGATTATGATAGCAAACCTCTTGGTCTCGAGGAACTTCTACTTGGTCTGTGTCATCTTCCAGTTTGGCATGAGTAAATCTGGAAGACAGTGATGAACTGGAGGGTTTATATAGCATGGCTGCTCGCACAAATTCATCACGTTCTCGTCCTCGTTCCCATTCGGTCATCTTAGGATCTAAACAACTCTCCACAGCATCTATCGTACAGAAGAGAGGAAATAATTGCACTGTAAAAATAAAAGGCCTCCTACATACACCTAAATATTTACAGCTGCACTTTTTGTATTGGCAAAGAATTAGAAACAAAGCCAAAGCCCACTTATCAGGGAATGATTAAACAAGATGTCATATATCAATGCAATGGAATATTATTATTCTAGAGACATCGCAAATATGACAAATGGGCAAATTTATACAAACTGGTGTAAAATGAGGTTAAAAAGAAGCAGGAAAGTAATCTGTATGCCAATTTTTTTTTTAAATAGGACCTTAACGAAACTATTTAGTTGATAAGATGATCCACCATTAATATTTGAACTAATTTGTGTTGATCAAAAATAAAAATTCTACATTCCTAATTTTCGTAAATAAGAAACATAAAATATTTAACCACAACGATATTTTTAAAAAACTAATATCAGATTAGACTAAGAAAGTATTTCAAAGACAAATTTTTTTTTAATTAAGATTAGCTTAGGAAAAAGTAAAACAGTACTATTTTCTCCCTTACCATGACAATCAGTTAATTTTGCTATGTTTACTAAGGAAAAGATTCATTAAAAATGCCTAAAAAATTGGTCATCAATATTAAGTGTTCAGAAATTTTTTATTTTAAATTTAGAATCTTTAGAAATCCAAACAGATGGAGAAGGATCGCGATTGCAAAATGAACAGCTGCGACAAGAAGCCAGCCAGCAGTCTCTTTCTGCCTCTCACTCTGCCCTTCTGCCTCCACCCACCAAAATCGTCATTTCCTATACAACACATCAGGACTTGCACAAAGAGTGGGCGGGGCCATTCTTTCTCCAAGCATATATATGAATAGAGTATGGTCCAATTACTATTTAGCCTCACGTGCTTGGGATCTCAGTGCATCAACTCGAGTTTCAGTCCATTACTTCTGCCTATTTGCCTCTTTTATATATAGCAAAAACATTTTATTACAGTTAAAATCATAACTTTTAAATAAATGTTAATAATTAATGCTTCTTGGGCAACACTGTAAAACAGATCATGACAAAATATCTTTCATTTCTAACATATTTGAAGGTATTCAAAGAGCAAAAGCTACCCTCATTCACTAGATGTCTACACAAGCCCTGAAAGAACACGAAAAGTGACATATTACTTTCATTAATTTTTAAGATTAATTTTAAATTAATTTTCTCTCTCTCTTGTATTTGGACAATTAATATCAGCTGCTCCATTGCTCTTCCTCTATCAATGCTTTCCAACCCCATGGTTTTTTTTTCCAATTCTATTTCTTTTTAACTACATTCCAAATGTAACACTAGGCTTCCATAAGGGTTTGAGAGATCAAAGATGCAAACACCCATATTAAACCTGACTCAAAGGTAAAGTGGGCTCAGTACCACCAGAATAAAGAACAAGACTTTTCTACTAAATCATATAAAAATTCATCAGTGGCCTAAAATGAATAAAAAAGGTATAGTAAAACAAGAGTTCCAGATTACCTTTCTGCCCTTGTTTAATATTGCCTAAGTATTTCTCATATCGTTTTTGTTTTTCTGGATCTTTTGCAAAAGGTCTGAAATCACTGGATCTTCCTGCAGTTACATTCCCACTCAATACCAACTGCTGTGTGTATGGAGCATCATCTGGAGAATCTGGCTGAAATCTGTTACTCCAAGCTTTGGATATTAAAGCCTTCGCCTTTATTTCAGCTGCTTTGATTTCAGTTGCCCGTTTCATTTCATTTATTCTTTCTTTATCTTTCTGGGATAAAAACTCTAAAATAGATGTTGTTGAACCTAAATAAAAACAGTAAAAGTTGAGAAATCACATATAACCACATTCATACCTTTTTAAGCTTTATTATACATTTTTGATACCTTAAAATTAATAAACTTTTAACTTATATTAAATTTTTTAAGGAGGTTAAACCTCTCATGTACATCAATTAATTTTCTCTCATATTATCCCTATGAATGAGACACAGGTCAGATGCTGACATTCAAATTTTAGAGATGTCAAACAACTGCAGTGAAATAATCCAATGTTCATTAAACAAGTTAATAATAGAAAATGGAACCTTTTTGGGTCATCTTAAACTGAGTTAATGATGTCCTTCCTATGCTGGGCTACACATTACTTCAATATGCGTCTATGAGACAGGCTACAGCTCATCATCCTGGATCAATGACAAAACTGACATTGTAAGCACGAGACAATATTCTAAAATAGATCTCTGTATTATAATCTATACAGTACTCCCCAATACCAAATCAGGAATACCATAAAACCAGCTTCTGGACTTTCCTTCTAAGTGACAGAAAAGAACATCAATGACTTTAGTCTAAGAAATTTCATTTTCAATCTAAGCAAATGGAGTACAGAACAATGATATTATCACCTTTCTCAATTACTAGTAATTTTTGGATAACTAAGAACTGTCCTGAAAAAGTTTATGATGAGTAGTAATAAAAGTCTGAACAAAAAAATGGTAAAGTCAACAAATTACTGGTAAATAAAGGAATATAAATATATTATCTTTATTAGCTATGTATTTACTTTTGGTTATTTGGTAGGCAGTTCTGATTTGTGGCATAAAAATATCATTCAAGGAAAATATTTATTTACATTTTAACATTTTAGAAAGACAAAATTATGTCTAAATATTCAATGGGTACAAAAAAAAACCTACTTAAATAAATTGCATGATATTCACTGAAAAGTTTTGTTTTACATACCTTGAATAGGAGTTTCTCCAAGCATTTCTCCCCTCTTAGATGCATTTAATTGATACCTGTTTTGTCTTGACATGTCACTTAATATTTTCCCAGTTGATTCTGATAGTGTTTGACATAAATGAGAATTTTCAGAGGTTGCAATTACCACAGGTCTGAAATAATGGATTGGTCTATAATCCTTTGGCAATTCAGGTGGTGGATAAATCTTTTAAAATAAGCGGAAAATGCAGGTTATAAACAACCATTACTACCACCACCACCACCACCACCAAACCACCTCATATTCTAGTTTTTATCCCAGGTAGCTAACATAAATATGAACATATTACATTTAACTTTTAAAACTATAAACACAAATCTACAGATTCATACTAGTTACAACAACTACTATGTTTATAAAAATGAAAGCATTTGTTAAAGAACCACAGACAACTCAACTATTCCCAACCCTTCAGTTTTTATAACTCCCTAGTCTCCACTAAATATATTGCTGGAATGCATTTACTATATAAAATGTACTACATTCTATAGGTTATAGCAATCCCGAGTCCACTGCTAAGCTGTCTCAATGAAATCTACAATTATTTGAAAGAGTTCAGTTAAATGATCTATAGAGGCAACTGTGGCATATAACATATATCAAGACTAAAATAGCTAAATTAAAATTTTAATTATTGTTCTGGCCATGTTTTAATTTTAAATTTTAATATCATGCTTTACTTTTTCATCTGAAGTATTTCCATATAAATAATTAAATTGTACATTCCTACTTTAAAATACAAATCTGAAATTCAGATATTTGTGATATTCAAAATTCTCAAAATTGACAGTTAATAATGCATTAATAAAGGCAAAATAAATTAACTGAAATGATTAATTTATAAAACAAATTCAAAAGAACAATAATTTTAAAACATTAATGGTTCTTCTTTGCCTAAACATAGAAAAAATTGTAAAGAGTCTGCATTTATCCTACTTACCTTCCCACAAATTTTTAAACTACTTAGAAGCTGAACCATGTAAAATCTAAACTTTAAAAATAGCAAAGTTTTAAAACTATATAACCTACATAAGTAATTGATCAATGGAATAGTATTATCACCAATTGATAATTTGTTTTCCCTGGTCCCTCTCTAGATAAAAGTTCCTAGCCAAAAATAAATAAATAAATAAAGATGCGTTCTATCTGAAGTGTAAAGAAGAGACCTGAAGCTGACCTTAAAAGGTACTTAGGCCACACTACTAGAGGTCTGTATGCAGAAGTTCAAGTATAATGATCAGATAATATTATAAAGGGAATTTGATTCATGCTTCAAGTAGGGAATTGAACTATATGATCTCTGAGGACTGTTTCATTTCTAGTTATTTTCAGAATTCCTTTGTTCTAGTAACCAATGAACATGCACACCAATGAGATAAAAATTCAGTGAATTGTTAAAATCAATCACTTACTTTCTGCCTACCTCCACTCACCAGAAAAATTTAACTAAACTCACAAACCACTCATCACAAAAGAATAGCATTTCCTCTATATGATTTAAATCAAATCTTTTCATTTTTTCTTTCATTGCAAAGAAAGCTTGGAGAAGTTATGGTTTTCTTATGGATTGCAAATATGATTTATTACCACCCACTGAAAAGCCTAACCACTTACATGAATAATAAGCATGAACAAAAACATTTACTAAGAGTTTGCTATATGTAAAAAAATATATTAAGTACTGGTTTTGAAAATATAAGAGACCTCAAGATGTTTACATTATAGTAGGAGACAACACATATAAGGAAGTACTGGCCAGGTATTTTGCTTTGAGAAGTCTATAGGTGATCCTACAGTAATAGGGAATCATTGGAGCTTACTGAATAGGAAACTGATACAGTCAGACCTTTACCTTAAGAAAATCATTTTGGGAATAAGGTGTAGGATGCACTATAGTGAAAAGAGAAACTTAAGAGTTGGAAGGTCATATTGAAGACTATCACAACAGTCTACATGAGAGGTGATAAGCCCCTGAAGCAGTATGGTAATTATAAATAAGTGGAGAGAAAATGACATATTTAAGAGATGTGGTAGAGGTAGAGTACGCAACTGATAAGAGATGTGCAATGAGTGAAGATGATTCCAAAGTTATAAACCTGGGTGAGGAAGTTAGTGGTACCCTTGAGGATAATGTGGAAATTTGGAAGAGAGGTGGGTTGAGAAAAGAGATAATGAATTCTATATGTGAGATATTGAGTTTGAGTTACCTACAGGCATCCTATTTAAAGTGTCCTAAAGAAAGCTGATGATGCAGCATAAATCTCAGGAAAAGATATATAGATCTAAGAATCAATGACATACAGATGACAATTAAACTTATGGAAGCTGATATGGTCATTAAGTGAGAAAGTCCAAGGAGGAAAAAAGGGAAAAGTCAAAGCCTCTTGTTTACCCACAGTTAGCAAGAATGATATGGATGATAAATTACAAAAGAGACCGAGAAGAACTGATCATAGAGATAAACGGAAAACTATGCAATATTGTGAACTGCGGTAAATATAATTATTAATAGTGATTCCAGAATAATAGTGGAACATTATCTCCCTCCTAGTGGAAACAGCTCTATTCCCTGATAGAAAAACTAAAGATTATATGTACCAAATGAGTCAAATCACTGTCATCACCTCAACTACCACCTCCCCTTAGACACTGGAGGAAGCAACTCAGGACTGGACACAAGAGCCCCATTACTAGCAACGGCTCCCTGACTACCAACCTTTCTTCCAGTCTGGCTCCTACAGATGTCACCCAGAGTGAAGAACTCTTCTGGTTATGCAAGCTGTCAGATGCCTCTGCAAATACTACATAGTTACTATAGACCAAGGAAAGAAAGAAGTCACTGGCATGGTCAAAAGGGTTAACATCAGAGAGGGATATGATTTTATCAATGGAATAACCCCAAAGAAGCCAGACCAATGGGCTTTTCTATCTACCCTACAACTGAACCTTCCTATATAGATAGTCCTTCCATACTAGAATTTGATCTCCTTGATTTTCAATGTTAGTATTTTGAAATATGGGTACAGGGTACATGTTGCATCAATAACAAGTGCTATATTAAATGGTTTTAACTACTTTTGTTCTTTTGGGCTATGTAAGAGAAGGTACTATGAAAAGAATGATAAAGTGACTGCTGTAAAAGACAATATGAATCACTAAAATATTTCTTAAGAGTCAGTTTTATTCTGGGAGGGATGTCATTTGGTACTTTCCTTGTCTAGCATCTTCCAAATCTCTTCTTGAAAGTATCATTTGCAGTTTCATGTGTAATCATCTTTTTTTTTTCCCCCTATTCTACTGTTATGGAAATACTTGTTTTATTTCTTAAATTCAGAATAAAATAAAGTGAAAAAAATTTATGATCTGTAGCAATCCACAACCTTGGATTCCTTCATTTTTGAATGCTAAACTCTATTTTACAATATATTTATCACCTCTCTCAAGAGGAGACTACCTTCACATTCCATTCTACCACTAGGAAGATATAGCATTTAACTGAAGCTATCCAACTCATTTGTCTACCCACCAGAGATAAAGAAAGAGTAGCTGCTAAGTTTAAAAGCTAAGAGAAGAGTCTTATTCAGGGTTGGCCAGGAAATAAGCCAGTATTCTTTCTTCAGACACCTGCTTCATGGCTGGAAAGATACTAAGAATCTCTGAGTTTATACATAGCCCTTTTCACTTACTGCTAGAATGATGGAAAATCCCTTTATTTCTCTGAAACTCACTTTCTTTACACTGATAAAATGGGGATAATACCTATAACAGGAACCCTATCCCTCTTATCCAGTTATAAGAGAATTAAATGAGATATATTAGTAATTATTACTATTATGTTGCCCCCCAAATTAAATCAAAATAAAGTTCTGATTTCTAAAATATTTTTCTTTGAATGAGAAGTACCATCACAGCACAGGAGAGAGTGGACTTTGGGCTCAAATACTGTCTCTGATACTTACTTACTGTGTGACTCTGGGGAAATAATTTAATCTCTCAATGTACTAGGGAACTCCTTAAGACTATAAATTAGTCACCTGGAGCTACTCCTATCAATGAAATCATAGATCCTGTCCCCATCCCTTTTCTTTTAATAACATGAAGCAACCAAATTAAGTAACATTTTAAAACTTGAGTTTCTATTAAAAGGCAGCTTTTAATTATGAAGGCAGACAATTGCTTTAATTATGAAGAATATCTGTAGTTTACTGACTAATTATAATACGGATGTAATTTCACTAAATGATGATGCATTAATTTATTATAAAATTAAATTTGAACCTACTATTTTCTGAAAATGTGAGATTTCAGGATTTTTCCAACGTTTTTCCAACAATCTTCCCCTAGAGTCTAAATCAAGGGTCTAAGAACTAAACAGTTTTAACATTTTTCAAAAGTTTCATTATATTTAAAGTAAAAAATGCTTTATTATATTTTAAAATGTAAAAATCATTCTTAGCTTACCTAGCGTTACAAAAATAGGCAGCCCATCTGGGGGAGGGGGTGGGGGGTAAGAGGTGAAAAATTGGAACAAGAGGTTTGGCAATTGTTAATGCTGTAAAGTTACCCATACATGTAACCTGTAAATAAAAGGCTATTAAATAAAAAAAAAATAAAAAATAAAAAATAGGCAGCCTTACAAAAAGAAACAGTAGGCCTTTGCCTGAGAGCTACAGTGTGCCCACCCTTGATCCATATTATAACAGTACAAATTTTAAAAGAGGAAACTATTATAGAAAAATTTTTTTGCTTACTTCCTTAGAAGATAAAGGTTTAGATGCCAAGGAAAACCCATCCAAAATTTTGCCAACATAACGGATATCTTTTTCTGATTCTGAAAAGGAAATGTTATTAATTTTAGAGATAAACTGTACAATAGTATACCTTTCATTCAAATTATGCATCATTTTAAAACAAGACGAAGATTTGTACAATAATGAAAGTTACAAAAGAAGTGGAACATAAATTCATCCCTCACACCTTTGTTGACTCAGTGCCTGGGTGGCACACCCTACACCACCTTAATTTACATATACTATTCAGGAGACAGGTCTATGTTTCTACATAGACAAAAGGTCAACCAAAACAATGACATGTTAAAACGTAAAATATTTAGTTTATAAAGTATGATATTCCTAAGTAAATAACCACCTAAAAATATGCTCTAAGTAAATCTCTACAATCAAGAGCACAAGAGTTGATTTAAAAAAAAAAAAACAGAATAATTACCACTTTGACAGTCAAGACTAAAAATAGGATAAATAAAACAAACTATATGCACTACCTGAGTTTCCTAGCAACTAATGAAAGACAATGTAATTAAACCAAAAGTTCCTGCAAGCTAAGCACTGAAAAGAATAAAAGGTACTTTACTTTCTCAAAGGAAATTCTAACAAAACAATAATGAAAAATTTAGTTATATTCTGATTAGAAAGCAGTATAAACACTTCAAACATTTATAAGTGAATATAAACATAAATATTCACAGAATCATAAATTTAGAATTAGAAAGAGCTTAAAGGGATATTTAATTCAACTACTCCATTGTCCATATGAAAAAACTGAAGCCCAAATATCCCAACAAGGTCTACAGATAAATTTCAGAGGAAAAAATGGTATTTGTTAAAACTTAAAACATCAGGTTCATAAAGTAAATAAGCACTGAAAAATATACTGAGTAAAACATACTCTAACTAAATCTCTACAATCAAGAAACAAGACTTGATTTTTTTTTTTAATCATTTTAATTAATCTTTGGTTTCCTTTGTCATTTATGTGTTTTGGTTTTATACAATTAAAAACAATACTCTGAAAAGGGGGCCATAGGCTTCCCTAGACTGCCAATGGAATACATGATGCAAAATAGATTAAGGAGTCCTGTTATAAAATAACCTTTCACAGCACCAGCCCTGAAGTCAAGAGGACCTGAGTTCAAATCTGGTCTCAGACACTTAAAGCCTCCTAACTGTATGATCCTGGGCAAGTCACTTAACCCCAATTACCTTTGGGGGACAGAGGGAATACACATACACACACATACACACACACACACACACATCTCCTTTTATTCAGTGGCTAAGACTACAAATTTAAAACTACATAAATTTGTTATTTTCTACAAAATTATTTCAAAAATCTCCATAAGACAGCCAAGTTTATTCAAAAGAAGCAGAAGATATTTATTAGAATTAATGATTTCTAAGTTTTCTACAAACTCTAAGAGTCTAAGATTCTATAAGGGGCATGGCCGCTCAGGTTCTTGGGGTTATGTGACTCCTGAAGATGAAAGCAGAAAATTGATAAAAGGGCTTTGGCCTTAAATACTCAGAAATGAACTTAGAAGATGTTAAGATCTTCCAACAAGAATATAATTTCACAGGGGCAGTTAGTTGGTGTAGTAGATAGAACACCAACCCTAAAGTCAGGAGGACCTGAGTTCAAATCACCCTGGACAAGTCACTTAACCCCAATTGCCTCAGCAAAAAAAACATAGATATATTTTCCTCTTTATTACTGTTCCTTAGCCAATGACTCCTAATTAGCTACTCTTTCTCACAAGTTCTACATAAAACATACCAGAATTAACTTTTTTCCCTCTCAACAGAAACCATTTAAAAATCTGGAATGAAGATCTTGGAAGCACATGTTTAAAAAAGAAGAACTTTAAACATGTTCAAAATCAAGTGCTTTTTGCTGTTATTTTTATTTATATTTACTTCCCATTTTCCTTGTCTAATTATGCCAGATATTATTCAAGTATTTGATTCTAACTGGTGACCTTCCATACCAATACATGTTCAGGATTACTCACTTGGTTCCAGATCTCCTGCATTCATTTATCTCAATCCCTGACTCTTCTCATGTCTTTCTCCTATTCTGCCTTAGTTCTTCCATTCTCATACTAGTTCTTTTATTTTCAGTTCCTCATTCTTTTACCACCTATAATTACAATCTTGAGTTTTGATTTCCAAACTTAATTTTTAATTTATGACTAAGAATTATGATTTTCCTTACTTGGATACTAAATATCTATACTAAAGTTGTTCTCTTAACAATTACCTTTCCTGCTTTTATACTGCTTGGGTGCTGTCCAACCATAGAGTCCATCCCCAGGTTCCTCATCCTTCAAAATGGTATCATATTTAGATAATGCTTCTGTTGCATAGATATCATCATCTTCTTCTTCCAAAGCGCCTACACCAAAAGCCTAGGAAGAAAAAAGATTTAAAGTTAAATGAATATAAGTATGACACACACAAAATTGAAAGATGAAATATAACTTTAAATATTCAATAGCAGATACTTTACTATCCCTTGTTTTACCAAATAAGGGACTTCATTGAGTCATTCTCTCCTTCTCTTCCCCTCCTTCTCCCATTGTCTGTCTCTTTCTCTCTCTTTCTCTCTACCCTTCTTTGTCTCTCTTTCTCCCTCTCTCTTTCTTTCTCCCTCCCCCTTTATTTTTCACTCTTTCCCCTTCTCTCTCTCTCTTTGCCCAAACTTCTAGCAAACTATGGATCAGTTATCAAAGGCAAAAGGAGAAACACAAGATACACAATCCAGAGTTAAAACTTTAAATTCAGAGCCTGAAAGACACTCCCTATTCAATATCAAAAAAGTGATTTTACATGGAAGCTTAGGTAAAAGAGAGTTAAGCTATGAAGAACTAAAGGGCCTAAATTAAAGACATTTTTCCTATCCTTCACAAGGCCAGTCATGACTGCATGAAACAGAATCCCATGCTAATACTGACCTTTCACACGATCGGATGACGGATTACAACCCTTAACCCAGGCACATCTAAAATTATGAAATGGTTCTGGAATTGTGAAGGGTGCAACTGTTACTAACCTACCAGCATAAATTCACTATCATCACTTTGGTACCTGCTATAGCCAAGACCCTGGATAGCTCACATCGCAACTTAGTACACAAAACTTCCATATGATACAAAGAAACACAGGTACAGAAACACAGAGAAACACACCTGGGAACCCTAAACTCCTGCAGCTGTACTGTCCTGCTGTTAAAAAAAAAAAAAAAAAAGTCTCATCATACTTTCTTCCCATATCTTTTTAAGGATCATAAGCTCAGCAGCCCCAGCATATTGAGCCAGCTTAGAAGACGAGCCCTGCTTCTCCTAGCCAGATACGGGTATCTGCTGGATGTAGATAGTCCCAAAATGAAAGGAATCTGATGTCCTCTATAAAGTCACTGTTGCCTTGCTTTTTCCATCCCAGAACAACTATTCTATGCCTTCCTAATTGTTCTAACACCCAGATTAGAGAAGAGGTAAGTGAAAGAAAAATACCCATCTCGCTAATAATTATACATTAAGGAGATGGGGGGGAAAAAGGTACAGAATAGTACTGTCTACTATCTAAAGACATAAAAAATATATGGGGTTGTTGAAAAACTTATCAAAATCTCTGACTAGGGTTGAGAAGACTTGGTAAGTGGCAATGGCAGATTCCTTTTACGGGGAATAACTTGACCCCCTCCTTTCAGTATGAGAAGTACACCAGTACTTCTATTTTATTTTTTTATTTTATAAATAAGGAAGCTGAAATAACCACACATTGCATCCAAATTTGTTTTGACTTTGACAACAGAGCTGTTCTTTTATGACGATCAAGTCTGTCTAAGGCATTTTACAAATCTCATCTATATGCTAC
Organism: Sarcophilus harrisii; assembly: GCF_902635505.1. NCBI lineage: Eukaryota > Metazoa > Chordata > Mammalia > Dasyuromorphia > Dasyuridae > Sarcophilus > Sarcophilus harrisii. Next base: position 455,801,770 of record NC_045427.1, read on the forward strand.
ATGTCAATAAACATTATAGTGAGAATAAGATCAATTCTTTTTTCAATTTTTTTAAATTTAGATTTCTCAACAAAAGTAAGTATAATGAAGCAGTCATTTCCAGTAAACACATATACATATATGTTAAGTACATTAAAGGGAAGTATACGCATTTGAAGTGACTCAATATTTATAAACTAGTAAAGCTTTAACCTGTCCTGAAATTCCAAGTTTTCTTCCTTTATTTGGTCTAATGCTTCCAAGAAGATTGCTGGTCCCCTCAGCTACATCACTGAAAAGATTAAAGTGCTCCTCTGAAATTCCAAATAATGCTTTCTGTGGATCTAGACCTTTATAGGCAAGTCCATGAACGTTGTCTTTAGGAGTAAAATCCACTGGAGTTATGTCTTTAGGTGCAAAGGTCACATTATCTGGCAAGTAGTCATCATCATAATCATCCTGCAAAAAATATTTTAAGAAATAAGATGAATCAATATATAGTAAACTTGAGATTACTTATGGATAAAATAATTCTAAAAAATTATAAGTGTTTTACTAAATGACATTAAATCTAAGACAAATGATTAACTAATCATGCTTAAAATAGTAAACACTGCAAACTATGGTGCAGAGAATATAAAACTATTATTATTACTATTATTGATAACCTAACTCACTTCATCTTATTAATGAAGATATCAATACATATATATCTCTTTAATATTTACAAAATACTTTACTTGGAAACATTAAGTGGCTTGTCCAGGATTATACCGATTATTAGGTTATACAGACATCACCTCCCTAAGGACAAATAATAACCTTTGTGAGGAGGAAGAGCTGCTTCTCCAACTCTACAATTAGTAGAATAATTGGCCCTACTAGAGAGCCAATTGGAATGGACCAGTTGAACAATACAATTTCTTTTCTTTTCCTTTTTCTTTCCTTTTCCTTCCCTCCATCTAGATAGAATATCATACCCTTCCACCATTCAGGCATTCTTTCCAAAAGAATATAAATTTTGATCACCAAAACCTCAAAAGATATCTTGGCATTTACAGGCTAGAACCATGCCTTAAACTCAAATCCCTCTGGCTTTCACTGATTGGCCAACAATAAGCCTCAGGTCAACCCCTTCTTGGGCATTGTTTGGGTCCAGATCCCAGATCACATAGTCAATTCAGTGGGGAACCAGGATTTGAACTCAAGTTTCATAAAGACTCTAAATCTATAAATAAATTAAAGGAACACAGGATAGTTTACCTCTCAGACCTGTGGAAGAGGAAGGAATTTATGACCAAAGAAGAACTAGAAATCATTACTGATCACAAAATAGAAAATTTTGATTATACGAAACTGAAAAGTTTTTGTACAAACAAAACTAATGCAGACAAGATTAGAAGAGAAGCAATAAACTGGGAAAATATTTTTACAGTCAAGGGTTCTGATAAAGCACTCATTTCTAAAATATATAGAGAATTGACTCTAATTTATAAGAAATCAAGCCATTCTCCAATTGATAAATTGTCAAAGGATAGGAACAGACAATTCTCAGATGAAGAAATTGAAACTATTTCTAACCATATGAAAAGATGCTCCGAGTCATTATTAATCAGAGAAATGCAAATTAAGACAACTCTGAGATACCACTACACACCTGTCAGACTGGCTAGAATGCCAGGGAAAGATAATGCTGAATGTTGGAGGGGACGTGGGAAAACAGTGACACTGATACATTGTTGGTAGAATTGTGTGGTATATGAATATTATGGAATATTTTTGTTTGGTAAGAAATGATCAACAGGATGATTTCAGAAAGGCCTGGAGAGACTTACATGAACTGATGCTGAGTGAAATGAGCAGGGCCAGGAGATCATTATATATTTCAACAACAACACTATATGATGACCAATTCTGATGGACCTGCCCATCTTCAGCAATGAGATGAACCAAATCAGTTTTAATGGAGCAGTAATGAACTGAATCAGCTATACCCAGAGAAAGAACTCTGGGAGATGTCTAAGAACCATTACATTGAATTCCCAATCCCTATACTTTTGCCCACCAGCATTTTTGATTTCCATCACAGGCTAATTGTACAATATTTCAGAATTCGATTCTTTTTGTACAGCAAAATAAGGGTTTGGTCATGTACACTTATTGTGTATCTAATTTATACTTTAATATATTTAACATCTACTGGTCATCCTGCGCCATCTGGGGGAAGGGATGGGGGGAAGGAGGGGAAAAACTGGAACAAGAGGTTTGGCAATTGTCAATGCTGTAAAGTTACCCATACATATAACCTGTAAATAAAAGGCTATTAAAATAAAAACAATTTTTAAAAAAGACTCTAAATCTAACATTACTTCTACTTGACTATGATGCCTCTAATATATGACAGACCTTGTTGTTAAGGATTTTTATATCTTAACTTAGTATACTAGATTGTAAGATAATTGCTTTTTGAGAATTTGAAATAACCACCTGAATGTTCAACATAATGAAATTTTGCTCTACAAAAAACTTGAAATAATTGGATTCTTTAATTGAAAGTCTTTTTACATCCTTAGATATGCGACTGTAATGGAATTGGCTGATATCAGCCTAGAAGATCGTTCAGATCCTTTAACTTTTTCCTTTTCACTAAAAACTCCAAGATTCTGGGATATAAAATACTCAAAGTTCTCAAATATTAATAAGAAAGTGTTCTGGAACACAAATTATAGTCAACATTTAATAGCTAAAGAAAAGTTGTACATTAATCTGGCAAGGATATGCTAAATGGATTAAAAGGATGTAAGAGGTGAAACCAATTAGCATTCTAAATGTCAGATGATCCAGGTATTTGGAATGTAAAGGAAAAAACAGATTTATAAGAAGAAACAAGAGAACTTGGTGACTGACTAGTTATGAAATGAGAGAGAGAGGAGCTGAAGATTACTCCAAGATTTCAAACTTGCCGAAATCTTAGATGCCTAAAGTAATGTCACTAACAGTAACAGGATAAACAGTCAATTTAGGAATTGGCCAAGGGAAGAAAAGAGATGGTGAATTTTGATGATGAATTTGAAGTCCCAGCAGAACACTTAGGTCAAACTATCCAAGTACTAGAAACACAAGACTGAAACGGTTTTTATCTTGTTCTGTACTTTCTCACAATGCTATTCCCTTTTCCCTAGGGCTCTCAATATAAATTACTTTTATGCTGAGCTCTGACTTCTGGCCTCACCCCTAGTCCCATATTTGCAAATGCCCACTAAGCTTTTTCACATGGATGCCTTGCTAGCATCTCAAATTCACCACACATACAAGTAAGCTTATTATATTCTACCTACTTCTTCCTCCAAAACAGTTCCTCTTCTAACTTTCCTAAACTTCTAATGGCAAAATTCTCTTAGTTACCTGAGCTTGAAACCTCAGTTATATTTATTTGCGTCCTTCTTTTCAAAGTCCCCTCCCTTTCCTATTTAATCACTAAAACATATCTGTTATTTCTTCTGGATTTTCCCAAATCAGCTATCAACCTAGATGAGATTCTCTTTACTTCATATAAGACAATTGCAAGAGCTTTCTAAATGGATTATTATGATGTTACCAGATTCTTTTCTCTCTTAAATATTTAGTGCAATATTGCTCAATTAATCTTCCTCTATCAAAATTTTAAATATAATATTATTCTGCTGAGGAAACCTTTAATGGCTCCCTTCCTATGGTATAAATTCCAAATTAATAAGTTTAGTATTCAAAACTCTGTGACAAAGCCCTAATTAGCCTTTCTGGCTTGATGTTCTCCCAAATTTATATTGTTCATTTCCGTCCCATGTCTTTGTTTTGATTTTATTGTCTATAATCAAAGAGCTATCCCCAATTTTACTACTTATTGAAATTCTTTGGATCCTTTAAGGTCCAATAAATGCCACATGTTTTATTATGCTTTTCCTGATCACCCCAAAGTTGTGTCTCCCTGCTCTCTGTATTCCAAAAGCATTTGGGCTATACCAGAATGAAGGCATTTATCATACACTGCCTTGTAGGACTGATATTTCTATGTCTATGTTTTAACCTCCTTTGTTAAGCTATTAATTCCTTGACAACAAAGATTCTCTCTACAACCTATGTAGCACTCAAAGGATAGTGCCCAGCACAAAATAAGGACTTAAAAAGGTGTTGATAAAACACATGAATGAACTTTAGCACAAGAACTCTGCTCTCTATTTTGTTCACACAGCAATGTATTTTTCTTATCTGCTGTTTCTCAACTCTAATCCAAAGAGCTAAATTTGTTAGATAAAGTCACATATAATTAATGTGTCACTTATACAATAATTATTACAACCATCTTTTATAAATCACTAAAGACAAAATTTTTAAGTGGTTACTAAAAATATGCTAAATATCTCTTTTCTATTTTGAAAATTACAATGAGGACAGAATATTAATTAATCCATACGATACCTCTGATCCTTCAGAACCAGTAGGGGGTAAAGCACAACCATATATTTTTACTCCAGGAACTATAAAAGACATTTGAAAATAGTTAGTCACATAACATTAAAAGAGGCTAACTAAATTAACAGTAATCATTATTTAGCATATTTTAAAAAGAATTCATTATTAATACTCTCTCTGAAAGGCACATGATAAATTCTGAACAGCTATACAAGAAGTGAGTATACATTTCAAGGAGATTAAAAACAGAAAGATCCCATACACACCAAAAAATTAAAAGCAGCACTTTTATGGTAACAAACAACTAGAAACAAAATAGAAGTCTACTGACTGAATGGCTAAACAAACTGTGGCACACCAAAGGACTAAACTGGGGCTTTGGAAAGAGTGCCTATAAAGAATTCAGAGGGGCATGTAAAGACTTAGATTGCTGATACCAAGAAAGTAAACTACAAGTAGATAATATTCATGACTGTAAAATGTAAATGACAGAAAAAAGTGAATGATTTGGGATTATGCTGATGACATTTAGTTTCAAGAGACCAATTAAGAAAATGCACCTCTTTTCCTTCATTGAAAAAGTAGAAAACGATAAGTATAGAATGTTCTATATACTATCAGACATAATATATATTCTTTAGCTTTTTTTCTTCTCTCTTTTTAAATGTTATATGGGATTTAAATGTGATAGAAACAAACTGCATCAATAAAATTAAAGTAAAATGAACAAAATTAAATTTAAAAATTCCAGACAGGAAATGTATGATAGCCTCTCCAAAAAAAAGGGAATGGCATATTCACAAAAATATTTATGGCAGCATTTTATCTATTAACTGCATGATGGCAGAACAAACTGTGGCACGTATATAATAGAACATTATATTACCATAAGAAACAATAAATATGAGAGAAAAAAAACAAAAACAAAAACTTGGGACGGCCCATAAAATTGATGCAGAACAAAATAAACAAAACCAAAAAAGCCATCTATACAAATAACCACAATATTACAGTGGAAAACACTGAAAAATATCAGTGAACCATCTTGACTTCAGAAGATTTTCAGTGAACCATAATACCATCTTTCCAGTAAAGAACAGATCAGAACAAAATACACAATTTCAAAGCTAGTACTTGTGTTGGGATTTATTTTGCCTGACAACAGCCTTCTGTTAAAAGGGAAGGTAATATTGGGAATTTAAAACAATGCAAAAATCAACAATAAAATGCTTATTTAAAAAAATGAAGAAGCAGTGAATACAATAGACTGTATAAGAAGGAAAAGGTCCATAGATTATATAACTTGCATAATGTGATTAGTGGGATTGCCAATGCCTCATTGCCTGTTGCTAGAACAATAAGCAAAAATTCAGTTATCTAAACTTTAGAGTTTACAAAATGTTCCTTTTATAAAAGCCCTGTGAGACAGGCTGATAGTAATACAAAGATTATCACCATCCCTTTACAGATTAGGACTCTTAAACCCAGAAAGATTAAGTGATATATCCTGGGTCACAAAGCTGGATAGTATCATATGGGATTTGAAACAATCTCTCTCTTGACACTGTCATTCATTCATTCAACACTTACTAAGCACCATATGCAATGCTAGGCGCTAGTCACACAAAGCAAAGAAAAAAAAATGGCCCAGTCCCTCAAGGATCACCAAAATCAAAGAATTTTACACAAACACATAAGTAAAAGGGAAGGTAAGAAATAATAATGGTAAAGAATCCAGAAAAAAGTGCTCTCTTCCCATGATCCCAAGTCATATTACAGTTTCTATAGTAATAGAAAGGATGAATTCTTCCCTCAAGCATTTACTAAGCAGGCAACATGTCCCTAATACTTTTGCTAAGTACTATGGAGAGAGCAATGTTTAAGAAATGGTTTCAGCTGTTAAGAAATATTTAACCTAATTAAAGAAACCAAACTAACCCATCAAACGATTAGAAATTAGTAGAGCTCTTCCCTCCCTTCATTGCAAGGGGGAGGAGGGGACGGAAAGGGGACACAATTATGTATGATGTTGATTTTTTAAATTTTTTAAAATTTCTTAAAAGGGAAGATTTACGGAGCAGAGGAGAAGGAGGTAATACTTGGAAATCAATTTGATGTGAAATAAAAGGTAGCAATAAAAAATAGGTAAATTTAATGATCTTAAATTTTGTATGAGTAGACATAGTATAGAATGATGAAGAATTCAGTGAAACACGAATAAAATTATAAAGCAATGCAGAGTATAAAAAAAGTAGAGCCAGTATTCAGGAGCAGCTAGATAGCCCAGTAGACACAGTGCCAGTCCTACAGTCGGGAGGACTTCAGTTCAAATCTGGCCTCTAACACTTACTAAATGTGTGACCCTGGAAAAGTCACTTAACCCTGAGTGCCTAGAAAAACAAACAAAAAAGGAGCAATATTCACAATAACTATGACAATGTAAATGAAAACTACACTAAATGGCAACAAATCTCAGGTCAAATACAATGGACAATATCCAAATCAAATTATTAAAATAAAAATACACATCATTTCTTCTGTTAACAAATAACATGTTGCTATTTGTGCTACCACAAACTGCAACCACTCTTTTAGCCGGAGTTTGTCTTACTAAGTTTAGGAAATATACTTTGTTCAAAGTTAGTGGGAGGTAAAGGAGGAGTCTACTATGTCAAAACAAATTGCATCAATTAAAAATCAGCATTAATAACTAAAAAAATTCTGAACAATAGATAAAACCAGGTAGACAGGATGGTCAGTAAATATCTCACAGAGAACAGGATTTGAGCTGAAGAATTTGACTAGGAAAAGGTGGTAAATTCTAGATTAGAGACAGTATGAACTAAAGAATATAGATACAAACATAAACCATTTAAAAGAAAATAAGGAGGAGCAACTAGGTGGCACAGTGGATAGAGTATCAGCCCTGAAGTCAGAAGGACTCGAATTCAAATCTGGCCTCAAACACTTAATACTTCCTAGCTGTGTGACCCTGGGCAAGTCATATAACCCCAATTGTATCAGCAAAAAAAAAGAGAAAGAGAGAGAGAGAGAATAGGAGATAAGTTTAAGTGTAAAGGAAAGAGTTTGGGTTTAGCTGAACTGGAAGTCCTTCAATTTACTGCAGACAAGTCTAAACTTGATATAGTAAGAGCTTTTAATACTTGAGAAGTGACATTTTAAAAAGTAATCTTTAGAAAGAAAAATATGGTAGCAGTGTTCAGGAGAAATTAAGAGGCAGAATAGAACTTTGAGATAGGAAAATCAAGAAAGACACTATTGTAATAGTCCTTGTATACAAGATAAAATATTACATTAGTCTGGGGGGTAAAAGGAATTAAACAGAACAGATGAGAGACCACCATTTGCCTGCCCAGACTGAAAAATACCTCTGCACACAGCAGAGATTACTAACTACTTTCTAAAATAAACCCTTGATTTTCATTTTCCTTTGCCCCACCTCTAGTCACAAAGTCTTACATGTTCTGTTGAAAATATCTTTTCAGATTTCTATCATAAAATAAAAGTATAAAGACCAGGACAATAAATTAAGATATACCCATCATTAGACTGTAATTGAATAAATATTTGTTAAATTTCTTTTTAAGTCCAAAACCTGGGGCTAGGACCTAGAAATATAAAAATGAAATATGACATAATCCTTGCCCTCAAGGAATTTATGATTTAGTTAAGAATATGAGAGATGCAGATAATTAATTTCAATAAGAAACTGAATAAATTAGAAGACAAAAAGAAGGGAAGCCAGAGTGTTCATAAAGGTAGAGAATCAAGCAAGTGTAATCCTAAGGAAGAAGAGTTTCACAAAATAGATCAAATGCTAAAGAGGGGAAAAAAAGCCAACAGACATAGCAGGAAGATGGTCATTTGGTATTATTAAGAAAATAGTTTCAAGGGAGGTCTCAGAAGGTCATTAGAGAGAGTCTTTGGCAATGGAGTTGGAGTCTGATGTGTAGTCCCAGCACAAGCCAGGCCCCAAGCCCCAACCCCAGTGGTCCCAGAACTATCAAGGCAGAACTCGGTTGCTTTAGCACACTAAATCTTACAACCATAGTGGAGCTGGGACACTCCTAACAGTTCCAGGGCAGAAAAAAGGGCTGTGATCTCTGAAAACAGTACACAAAAACAGAAGCTAGGGACAGTGCACCCTCCATCCTGGAAACAGTCCTACTTTAACAAAGTTAAAAGCCAAGTAATAGGCTAAGAAAATGAGCAGAAAACAAAAAAGTTTTTGACTACTGAAAGTTGTTATAGCGTCAAAGGTGCATCGCACTCAGAATATACATACTCAGAAGAAACAAAGTCAAAGCTCCGATATCCAAAGCTTCCAAGAAAACTAAGAATTGGGCTCAGGAGAGACAATTATAAAATGATTGGTCTTTCTGAAAGTCATGATCAAAAAAAGACCCTGGACATCATCTTTCAAGAATTTATCAGGGAAAAGTTTCCTGATATTCTATAACCAGAGAGTTAAACAAAAATTGAAAGAATCCATAGATCACCTCCTGAAAGAGATCCCAATATGAAAACTCCCAGGAATATTATAGCCAAATTCCATAATTCCCAGGTCAAGGAGAAAATATTGCAAGCATCCAGAAAGAAGCAATTCAAGCACAGTGGAGCCACAGTCTTGGAATATAATATTTTAGAGAGCAATGGAGCTAGGATTATAACCAAGAATCACCAACCTAGCAAAACAGTATAATCCTTCAGAGGAAAAGGTGGTCATTCAATGAAATAGAGAATTTTCAAGCATTCATGATGAAAAGACCAAAGCTTAATAGAAAAATCTAATTTTCAAATACAGGGCTCTGGAAGAGCATAAGGAGGGTAATCAGGAAAATTATTATCATAAGGGACTTAATAAGATTTATCTGTTTATAATCCTAATTGCAAGGGAGGATGGTACTTGTAAGTTGTTAGAACTTTCTCATTATTACGGCAGTGAGAAGTAATATATATATATATATATGTAGACAGAGGGCATAGGTGTGGGTTGAATATGAAGGAGTAATATCTTTTTTTAAATGATGAAATTAAGAGGTGAGAGAGGAATGTATGGGAGAAAGGAAAGGAAGAAATGAAATGGTGCAAATTATCTGCCATATAAAAAGAGAGGTAAGAAAACTTTTATAGTGAAGGGGAAGAGAAGGAGAAAAGAGGGAATGAATGAATCTTATTCTTCAGAATTAGCTCAAAGAGGAAAAAACACACATTCAATATGGGTATAGAAATCTATCTTACCCTGCAGGAAAACAGAAGGGAAATGGCATACGGGAATGGGGAAGGGGATTAAAGAGCATATTGGGAAAGGGAGTGAACAATACCAAAACACTTTTGAGGAGGAACACAGTGAAAGAAGAGAGAGAAAATAAATGGGAGGAAAATACAATTAGCAATAGTAATTGTAAAATAAAAATTTTTGCAGCAAATTTCCATGATAAGGTCTCTTTATCTTATCTTATCTGAAACTGAGTCAAATTTATAAAAAATAAGAGCCTTGCCCCAATTGATAAATGATCAAAAGATATGATCTGTGCCCAAATGGCTATAAATTAGTGCATGTTTTTTGACCTAACACCACCATTATTAGGCATGAATAGCAAAAGAGATTGGGGGAGAGAGGAAAATTACATATATGCACAAAAAATATTCATAGCAGCTTTCTTCTCAAAGGAAAAAAAATGGAAATTGCGGGGAAGACTTTTATTTGGAGAATGGCTCAATAAACTGTGGTATGTGTTTGAGATGGAATATTACTGTTCTCTGAGAAATGAGCAAAATGCTCTCAGAAAGAAAAAAAAAACCCTCAAAAGTGCTCCATGAACTCAAGAAAGGTAAAATTTACAGTATACAAAATAATAGCAATGTTTTGGAATGACGAGCTTTTAAATGACTTTGCTATTGTTAATAGTACAATCAATCATGACTAATATGAAGTCCTGTCCATACCCAGAAAAAAAATTGATTGTGTCTGAATACAGATTGAAGCATTCTCTTTCTCTTTCTTTTTAACTTAATTTTTCTTGAGGGTGGGGGATCTATGATTTCTTTCATAACTTGACTTTATTGAAATGTTTTGCATAATTTCACATGTGGTTTCTTAATTGAGGGTGGGGATAAAGAAGAGTACCTAGAACTCAATTTTAAAAACAAATGTTAAAAAATGTTCTGAATGTAACAGAAAAAATATTTTTAAATAAATAAAGTTAAAAATTAAAAAAAAAAAAAAAGAAAGTTTCAGAAGAATACTTAAAATAGAAGCCAAATTACTGGGAATTAAGTGAATAGTAACACAGTGGATAGAGCAGCAGGCCTAGAGTCAGAAAGACATGAGTTCAAATATGGCCTCAGAGACTTACTATGTGACCTTGGGCAGGTCAATTAACCCTCTATGCCTCAATTTCCTCATTTGTAAAATGAGCTGGAAAAAGAAATAGCAAACCACTCCGTCATCTTTGTCAAGAAAACCATAAATGGAGTCACAAAGAAGTAAACATGATTAAAATGACTGGACAAAAATGAATGAGTAAACAAGAAACTGAATTAATGGGCATAAAAAGAAGTAAAAGGAAGTAGAAAGACTAGATCATTTTCAAAAAAAAGCTAAGGAAAAGCCAAACATTTCTGAAGGCAAAAAGTAAATATTCCATGGCAAAAGAAATTGTAAAGATTCTCATAAACATACGATTGAGATTCCAGGAGAGAAAAAAAGATTTGGGATCCATGGTTTAGGTAGGAGCATTTGTTTTATAATGAAGACAAAACAATTTATCCCCTGAAAACTAGAGATAAAGACCAAGAGAATAATTGTATAGCCAGAGAGATACTGAGGTGAAGAATAGGACTAATAAGAATGGTTTCAATTGTTCTCTGTAAAAGGGTTATAAAGTTATCCCCTTAGAATAAGGGTATGAGAGAAATAAAAACTTAAAAAGAAAGAAAAGTAAATGATCTAGGAAGTCTGAGAGCAAGTCTGTCAATAGGAGACGAATGAAAGAAACTAAAGAACAGCAGTGGAAGCAGCTAGGTAGTGCAGTGGATAGTGCACCAGCCCTGAAATCCGGAGGATCTAAGTTCTGGTCTCAGACACTTAACACTTCCTAAACTGTGTGACCCTGGGCAAGTCACCTAACCCCAACTGCCTCAGCAAACAAAAAAAGAATAGCAGTGAGCAACAGACCCAAATCTGGAAGCATGAATTTCTAGTGAGTTACTTCTACATGGTTTTATCTTCTTCCAATAACATTCTGTGGGTGCAGGACAGAAGGAGAGAGAGACACTGGAGGTGATCCAGGACTGAGAACTGTTGTGAGGCAGGTACTTGGGAAATGGATGGTAACCCTTAAGAGTTAGTCTGTGACTATAATACAGTAAATAGAATACAAAGAGTCAAAAGCTCTTTTGTTATTTCCCCTACACATGCTGAAGTGATCAGGCTTTTGAAGCATACTGGAGGCTTGAATGGCTTACTATTGAAGGCTTAATATTAAACATACACACCAGATTTTTGCCTACGTGGTTTTCTCTTTACCCGAGGACCAATTCCTTGTCCTTCTCGCCAACCCATTTTTCGTAACAATTCAAAACCAATGGATAATCTAAAAGGCAATAAATATTACATAGTAACTTAAACATAGAAATTCTTTAGACAAAATACAAAAAAACCATAAAGGTAGAAATGCAACAATAAGAAGCAAATATTAAATAAAAAATTCTACTCACTTTGCTGGTGCTATTAGGTCATCTAGTATAGTTGCTCCAGGAATAGGTGCTGCAACAGCAGCCAACTGCCTGGCTTTTTCTCTAATTCTATCTTTGGTTTTAGAAGCAAAATCATCTGTGGTAACAATTGCCTTAGGTGCAATCCCAAATTCACTAAGATCCTTTTAAAAAACAAAAAAAGTTTTAGTACTGAACCACAAAACACACTTAAGCTTTAAAAAAAATGGAGTTTCAAGATGAAATTTAAGAACTAAAAACAGTTTGAGATGCAAAAACTCAAATATACAGCAGCATGAATATATACACCTATAAAGCAGAGCCTTCACAGACACCAACAGATACTACCTTATTTATCTTTAAACTTCTTGAAAAGAAAGATTATATTATTTTGAACCATACAGAATCTAACACAGAGTACACATTTAATTCAGGCTACTTAGCAATTACAGTTTTGTAAACCTACCTCTTCATCCATAAAATCTTCTGGACCAAGAATAGCTTTATCTGCTCTGTTTTGTCTTGAAGATATAAAGGTAGAGGGTGTCCATCCTTGAAAAAGAAAAGTTAAAAATTTTGACAAGAAATTATATAAATTTAAGAGTCAAAAAGAAATACTAGTAGTAAATAACTTACAATTATGCAGCACCTTGCAAAAAGTATATCTCATAACATTCCTATAAGGTAGATGTTGTAACCATCATCAGCCCCATTTTCTAAACAGAGATATTAAGGCTCATAAGTTAAGGTCACAGAGTTATGTGACTTTCTTAAAGTCACAGTTATTAATGTTAAAAGTCAGGAGTCAAACCCACACCTTCCACTCCTTCCTCTAAAATATCATGCCTCTTTAAATGAAGCCATTTCAGATAGGAACTGTAAATAAAAGAAAAAAACCAGATTACCTCCAAAGATAGCTTACCATTCAAATACATTTTTTAAACTGCTATGGAAGTAATAAAAACACTTAAAATAGAAGTTTAAAAACTGTTACACAGTATTCTCATGGTTGAATATGTAAGAACTTAAGTTGTATCCACAAGGAGAAAGGTCTTACCCTCTTTTGAGCCAACAGTATTGAAGTATCCAGCAGAGAAACCTCCACTAAAGGCTCCATGAAATCGTTTGTATCTTCCTTTTTCATCTCTAACTGTCTGATCCTGAATGGGAAGTGGTTTCTTTGGTCTTTCACCTATTTAAGACACAAAGAAACACACAGAGACAGTAAAAGGAAAAATGAAGGAGGAGAAACAAAAATCATTCAAGGAAAATGTCTCTTCAAAAACAAAATAAGTCTAAATTTCTTCCAATTTCAGATGACAATTATATACCAATTTCAGATGATAAAGGTAACAAGTTATCTTTCCTAAAACTTTATTGCCCTTGAAATTCATTTTATCAATCTTTTTTTACTCTAGGAAGTAGACAGAGGTATAATGTTTTAGAGAATATACATATTCTAGCAAAGTTAAATGTCAATCAAAAAACCATTAAGTACCTAGTATGAACCATGTTATGTGCTAAGTTCTGGGAAAATCTTTGTTTTATATTTTCCTCATCCTTTCTTTAGTGTGTGACTAAGAAAATCTTGTAGGAAATGGGACTTTTGGATCTTAACCACATTATTAAATTGAGAAGCAGGTTTATACTTCCTCTCTGGCCTAGAAAAGATTACATAACTTAATTGCTACAAAAGTTTGAAAATTATTTTCCATATACTTTGAAGTTTAAAAGTACTGACAGAAGATAACTACTTTACTTCCCAAAAATTTAGGGACAAGTTAGATAAATGTAGCTAGATGAAGGTCTCTTAAGTCGTGATTTATGTTTCAAACTAAACTTCGAAAAACAATTATTGATTGAGAATTAATCTTAAACATAGACACAATTGCTAAACTATCATAGGATTGTTATAGGGATAGAATGAAGTACTAGCACTCATTAACCTTCCTTTTAGACTTTATTTTTGTTCTTCCACTTAAAATTGTCAAAGATGTAAAAAAGATGATGCTGTTAAATGCTGTATTCAACATAGCAGGAAATTTGGAAAACTCAACAATGGCCACTGGATTGGAAAAGATCAGTATATGTCCCAATTTTAAAGAAGGGCAGAGTCAAAGAATGTTTAAATTATCGAACAACTCAATTCATTTCACCTTCCAGCAAGGTTAAGCTTAAGACTCTGCAAGCTAGGCTTCAGCAATATGTGAACTAAGAATTACCAGAAAAGCAGGATGGTTTTTCAAAAAGGCAAAGAAACAAGAGATCAAATTGCCAACATTTAGCAGATTATGGAGAAAACAAGGGAGTTCCCGAAAAATATGTATTTCTGCTTCATTAACTACACTGGATCACAACAAAATGTGGCAATTTTTCAAAGGGATGGGAGTAACAGATTGCATTACCTGTCTCTTGATGAAACTGCATCTGGGTCAAGAAGCAGCAGTTAGAATGGAACATGGAACGGCTGATTGGTTTAAATTTGGAAAAAGAATATGGCAGCTATATATTATTTACCTTATTAATTTAACTTACATGTCGAGCACATCATGTAAAATGTCAAACTAGATGAATCAAAAGTTGGAATTAAGGTTGCCTAGAGAAATAACAACAATCTCAGATATCAACTCTGATAAAAGAACAGAGTATAAAAGCTGGCATAGTAGCAAAAACTAAGATCTGGGCTACTAGTCCCATCACTTCTGGGCAAAAAGAGGGAGAAGAAATGGAAGCAATGTCAGATTTTATATTTTTTGGACTCACAGATCACTGAACATGGCAACTGCAGCCATGAAATTAAAAGATGCTTGTTTCTAAGAAAAAAAGCTATGGCAAATCTTGGCAGCATTCTAAAAAGCAACGAAGGCCAAAATAGTCAAAGCTATGATTTTTCCAGTAGTAATGTACAGCTATGAGAGTTGGACTTTAGGGAAGGCTACGCACCACAGAATTGAGGTTTTCATATTGCAGGACTGGAATAGACTTTTGAGACTCCAACAAGGAGATCAAATCAGTCAACACTTAAAGAAATTAATTTAGGATATTCACTGGAAAATCAAATACTGAAGCTAAAGCTTAAATACTTATCACATAATGGGAAGACAGGACTCACTGGGAAAGACCCTGATGTTGGGAAAAAATTGAAAGCAAAAGGAAAAAAGACAGCAGGGAATGAGATAGACAAATACCATTATGGAAACAAAGAGCATGAGCTTAGACAGACTTCAAAAGAATGGAGTATAGAAGGGTCATGAAGAATGCTACATGACTGAACAATGGTACTGCTGCTGCCATTACTATGACAATCTACTATATCTTTTCCCCCATGTGAGATGAGACTTTACCAAAAATCATAGAATTTATTTTTATTCAAATGTACAATTCAATTGCCTATCAGACTAGCTAATATGACAAAAAAGTAAAACAATAAATGCTGAAAGGGATGTGGGAAAACTGTGACACTAATGCACTGCTGGTGAAGCTGGAAAAGGACCCAACCAATCTGGAAAATAATTGGAATTATGTCCAAAAAGTTATAAAATTGTGTATACCCCTTTAATCCAAACAGGTCTGCATCCCAAAAAGGTTTTTTTTTTTTTTTAAAAAAAGGAAAAGGATCTATTTGTACAAAAATATGTATAGTAGCTTTCTGGGGTGGTTAAGAACTAGAAATTGAGGGAATGCCCATCAATCAGGGAATGGCTGAATAAGCTGTGGCATATGATTGTAATGGAGTATCACTGTGCTATATAAAGAATAAGGAGCAGAATAACTTCAGAAAACATGAACTCGTGCAAAGTGAAGGGAGCAGAACCAGGAGAATATTATACATAGTAACAACACTGTATAATAAAGAACTATCAGTGATTTGGCTATTTTCGGCAACACAATGATCCAAGACAATCCTAAAGGACTCACGATGAAAAAAGCTGTCTCCAAAACTGATGTCTGAATACAGATTGAAGCAGACTATTTTTTATTTTGTTTTGCTTATGTTTTCTCACACAATATGACCAATATGGAAATGTTTTTCATTACAAAGGACTGCCCATGTATCAACTATACCAAATTGCTGACTGTTTCAAGAATGGGGGATGAGACGGAGAATTTGGAACTCAAAACTTTTTTAAAATGTCAAAAACACATGCAACTGGGGGGAAATTAAAAACATACGTGTTGGAGGGCTTGGGGGCATTATTTAGTTCAATAAGTAGTCAAGGAATCTTATGTGCTCTACCAGTGTTATTTGGTAAGGTTTTAATATATTGTCAAAGAGTCAGTAATCTGCTCCTACTATTGGTAGGAATTGTACTAGTAGTCGCGGTGGCGGTATTAGATCATTGTAGTGCTTTTAGTAGTCCCTTGATATTTGCTGACTGAATGTCTCATCCCCTTGCTGGGATGAAATCCCTTAGAATCCGTTTTATCTCAGTATTTTGTATTCATCTCTACGAGCTGTGTTAAATCAATCGGAGCAATCAACGAAAGGCTCAAAAGCCTGAAGCAGAGAGAGGTGGAGACGGCCCCGAACTTAGGTGACTCCCACCCCTAATGAATCTCAATGCAATTTTAAAACCTAGAAGGCTCTCGGGACAAACAACCACACAGCCCGGGTCCACGTGCACAAAGCTCCCCGGCGGCGCGGGCTAAGAAAACCTGGCGCTGCTGCCGCTGCGGCTGCCTGCCCTGGGATTCACGGCAGCTTTCGCGACACTAAACGCCCAAGTCCCAGCCCGGCCCTCCGACGCGGGCACCATTCTGTGCCCTGAAGCCGAGGCCCGGCCTGCCCTGGAGGCCCGGCCTGCCCTGGAGGCCCGGCCTGCCCTGGAGGCCCGGCCTGCCCTGGAGGCCCGGCCTGCCCTGGAGGCCCGGCCTGCCCTGGAGGCCCGGCCTGCCCTGGAGGCCCGGCCTGCCCTGGAGGCCCGGCCTGCCCTGGAGGCCCGGCCTGCCCTGGAGGCCCGGCCTGCCCTGGAGGCCCGGCCTGCCCTGGAGGCCCGGCCTGCCCTGGAGGCCCGGCCTGCCCTGGAGGCCCGGCCTGCCCTGGAGGCCCGGCCTGCCCTGGAGGCCCGGCCTGCCCTGGAGGCCCGGCTCTCCCCCCCCCCCCCCGCCGGGGACCCCCGGGCTTCCGGAAGAGACCCCGTCTCCCCTCACCTCCCGCCTCCGGGACTCCCTCTCTCGCTCTCTGGGCTCTCCCTCTCCCGGGCCACCAAACCGTAAGAAGCCTACTCCCTGCTCCCCGCCCCGTTTCGATGGACGATACTGAGCCCCACCCCGGCGCGAGCACCTTCTTCCAGGGGTTCAAGGCCGGTCCCGTAGGTGACCAGATCGTCATCGCTGTCACTACCGCGGGCCGCCATCTTGCTTCCTCCCGACTCCGCCCCTCCTACTCCCACCTACAGTGGCCGCTGAGGTCCAAAACTCTCATTTTCGCTGCCGCTGTTTCTAGCCGGTCAGTCCCGCCCTGGCGGAGAGTCTCAGACTTGAGCGTTGCGCTCCTGGGAAGGCTGGGACTCTTGTGACCCGCGAGCACGCGGGGGCGGTCCAGACGGACCGAAATCAGTGGCAGATTTTGGGTCACGTTGAGGATCTTGGAGAAGTCAAAGTTGGCCACGTGAATCTTAGTTTCTCCCCCCAAAATTACAAGGGATCAGACTAAGAGACAGGAAACCTAAATTCTATTCCTGGCTCTTCCACTTAACTAGCTTCATGCCTTTGGCCACTAGTCTGCAAACCAATAAACGTTTATCTAGCGCTTACTAAGGACCAGCCATTTAACATTCGTTAAGCTCCGATTACAAGCATCTGAGGATGAAAAGAGAAGCAAAAACAGCTCCTTCTCCAGAGGAGCTCAAAATCTAACGGCACTGCCAGGTATTGGGCTCGCCCAGCCCAAAAAAGAAAAAGCCGCTGCCCTCCGGGAGTTTACGTTTTATGAGCGTAGCCAAGATGTAAGGTAAACAGGTATAGGGCAGGACTGCGCATGTGACCTCATTGACAGGGGGATGAGGAAGGTTGGCATCTTTCCAACTTACAGTTTTAGCCAGTTTTAACCCAGAGAGAACATTAAGGGTATACAGTCAGGGTGAGTCAATAGTGAGAGAGTATTTATGATGTAATGTGATTTTGGGGTCCCCAGACCTTGTAATGAATCCTTGGTCTACGAATCTGCCTCAGGAAACTGAGCCCTACCCTTGAACTATAGAATTAACATATCTATGATTGAAAGCTGTATAAGTGTATCCCCTTGGTACTGCTTCTTTACTGGATTCTAGTTAGAATTTAGTCCTCTCAGTAAAGGGTTATACAGCTAAGGCTAGTGATGAGGCTGGTTTATTATTAGAACTGAGAGATCAGCTTTTGCGGGGCGCTGGGAGCAGAGAAATCCTCCTGTTAGGGAAATAGGTGAGAGAGATAAAGAGGGAGTGATGCTGACAGAGAATGCTCAGCGGGCAGAGGGTTGCAGCCGTGCCAAGGGGAGAGAGAAGTTCCTTGCCATGATTAGGTCCTCTGCAAGGAGGCTTGAAGGAAGCTTGTCATAAGGGCTGCTCTTGGTGGGGGCTGGGAGCAGTGTGAGCTGGAATCAGGATAGAGAATCTTGAAATTAAATGAGTGTCTCTGGGCTAATCTCCAATTCAATAGAGTTGGACAGAAATGTCTTTAGCTCAAGCTAAGTAGGAGTGGTCCTGGACTCAACCAGTCCCACCCAGATAACTGAATGAAACTACTTTATCTTGATTCCTGGGGAGGGACCCTTAGGTGAGAGGTTCTCAGAGGGAGTTTCTCAAGCTTTCCCCCCCAAAGTAGGGGCAAAAGGAGAGAGAGAGAGTGTTAGTGTTTTAGGGCTCCCCTCGTCATAGCTACATAGAATCCCATTCAAGAAAGATTCATCTTAAGCTACTGCAGCCTTCCCCAGATACCATCAAATACTAATGTTCTCTCTTCCTATCTACCTTAGATTTAACTATTTATTTGTATTTGATTCTCTTTATATTTCTTCTGTATGCACTTATATATGTATTTGTTTCCCATGTTAGAAAGTAGCCCTTCAGAGTAAATTTTGTTTCATTCCTTTTATCTGTATTCCCATGTCCTAGCTGTAGAGGGCCACAGATAATGGGGGAACTCTGGGTAAAGTATAAGACCCTTCAGCCCAGAGCTCAGGGAGAAAGGGCAACTCCTAACAGACAAGGTATCATCAGTAAAGGAGTACAAAGCACAAAATACAAATCACAAAATTATATAGACCCTAACCATAATCCCCACTCTAACCCCACCCTCACCTTTTCTCCCATTGTCTTAGGGAGTCCAGGCTTCTGGAAATCTATCCCAGAAACAAAAGAATACTACTAAATAATAAACTCTTTATCCATTAAGTATTTAATGCTAATTAAGAGGAGGGGAAAGGGCAGCTAGTTGGCATAGTGGATAGAGCACCAACCCTGAAGTCAGGAGGACTTGAGTTCAAATTTGACCTCAGTTAAGTACATTTAACCCTAATTGCCTCAGCAAAAAAAAAAAAAAAGAAAAAAAAAAGAGGGGGGGAGGAACAGAAGGAAGATATTTATCCAAGATAATCAAACACCTGCAGCTGTTAGCTATTGCTTAACTTGTTATTGCAAAATCTTCAATCACAATTAGGGCATAGGTCAAAGCTATATTCTTATTTGAGGTCTTTACTCAATTTATCTCATTTGTGTCCAAGTCTTTGGTATTCCATTTGGGATTTTCTTGGCAAAGATACTAGAATGATTTGGGCAAACAGGATTAAGTGACTTGCCCAGGGTCATATAACCAGTAGGTGTCTGAGGCTAGATTTGAACTCAGGAAAAAAATACACCCCCAAAGGATGAGTTTTTTGGTTATTGCTTTGTTTTGTTAAATAATACACAATGCTTAAATACTTTAAGGCATTTCTTCAATGTGAATATTTTTTTCCATTAACATATCAGAATCCTTTTAACATGTAAGAAATAAAATATTTTACCAAGGACTGCACTGACTCACTGATAAATGCAGAAAAGATTTAATTTACAGTCTTACAAGAATGAAAATACACCCACAGAAGCCAGGTCAAGCCTTTTTATTAGCCTTAGTTAGCCCTACTTCTTCTTTCTGAATCTTGACCCATCAGTATCTTTTCTAGATTACCATTGTGTGGTATGTAACCCATCCAATAAATTTTAGAGATCTCTCAAGATGTAGGAAAAATTTTTATTTATTTCTCATGAGATGTGGGTATCACTCTCACAAGAGTATAAAACTGAAAAGTAAAAGTGAGGCCTCCTGCATAAGCATCATAAGCAACATGTTCCTGATGCAATATAACTCTGGCCCTTGCTGACTTATCCCCATGGGCTGAAAATATGGCCTTACAGTCTACACATGAAAGCGCGAATTTACAGCATTTAATAAAAAAAGCTGGAGAGATCTCTAGAAGCAAAGCAAAGTTTATTATACGATCTTGAGAGAATAGGGTGTCCCATTCCTTGAGCAGACAATCGAAGGGAGGAGATGCCGTAGGGGGCAGGGTCAACACTTTTTATCCCCAACGCAAATACCCCCTCCCACCACTGACCCCTCATCCTTATTGGCTGAGGGTCTTACATTCTAAACTCGGGAACTACCCAAGAAATTGAACTTGACCAATAAGTACATAGTTGCCCATATTTGACCTAAACAGAAAGACACTGATATTATAGGATAACAAGGGGACTTAAGTATGCCCTTAGGAGATAGCAGGGAAGGGACTTAAGTATGCCCTTGACTTGATGCTTAAAGTCCTTCAGGCCTACTCCAACTCTGAAATAGATGAAGCCTTACTCAATTTTCACAACTGTCTTGAAAGATTTCACCTCATCTCGTTCAAAACTATATTAGGAATAGTTCAATTATTAAAAACAATCTGACACTGCCTGGGAAAAAAGGTGCTAGATCATTGAAAAATGGGGAAAACTAGGAATTTAAACAGACATGTCTCTTTGCTGACCCTGAGATATATTCTCAAAATATAAGATGGATAGACATGGACTAGGTCAGTTTATTCTATACATTCCCAGAATTATTCTGTCCATCAGATGGGGTACGAATTGAGGGTAAGAGATCCCCTCTGGGTGATGCCTCAGATCCCTTGCGTAAAAATTCCAAAACCTGAAGTTTGTGGCAAAGGGAGATTTATTTGCACTAAGAAGACAGCTTGCTAAGAAGATCGCTTTCTTAGTGGGCAAGGTCCTGTTTGGACTTCTGCAAAGATGGATTACACTGAGAAGAAAATATCTTCATCAGTGGGCTAAATTCAGAAGAGCAAATAGTTCCTGATTAGGAATTAGCAAAGATGGGTTAAGAAAACAGTACCCTAAGAAGACACCTTTCTTAGTGCACAAACTCCTGATTAGGAATTTGGCAAAGGTGAGTTAACAAACCCTTTATTATATCAGGTAAATCTTGGCCTGCGGCTGAAAAGCAGTTTGAACTACTCAAAAGGATGTTGACTAAGATTTCCAAATGAATAGGAATTGTCTGGGAAAGGTGTACCCCTCCTAGGGTTTGAGAGTCAGGAATTCCCCCCACAAGGGGACACAGTTAACATGGAGGGCCCCTCCCAAAAGTTACATGGGACACAATTTGCATCACACCCATATCCTGGGAATTGTTTGTCAGGGAGGAAAGGCGGGGGAAACCGAAATCTGATCCTATAGCTTGATTAATTTATAGTTTCCTTTTGAAGAAATATCTAACTTTTCCCATTCAGTCCCTCCTCTTTATTTTGATGAGGTTTCTTCATAATTTCATAAGGTAGATAACCTTTCACAAATAAAGATGCCTACCACAAAAGTCAGCAACAACAGAAACGTTAAAATAAATAAAACAGACATATGCACTAGCAACAGAAAGATGACTAGGCCAAATACTCACCTATTTTAGCATATAATGCCTACATTTTTTTTCAATTGTGCTCATGGCTTCTACTGACCATTTGCTCCCATTATATAAACTTTCCATAAGAGAAAAAAAAAAAAAAAAAGACAAGGACCTGATTTAAATAGCATCAAAATTGGTCTTTCAGGCCTTGGCCTGAGAGCATATACATGTTACAGGATAAAGTATCCTTAACTCAGTTTTACTTCAGGTAATTGTCCCAGTATTCAATTAATCAATTAATTAATGAATTAATAATTCAATTAATCAATTCAATTAATCAGTAGTAACAATTCCACCTTAAGCCAGATTCAGGAATAATCAAACGGGTCCTTATTCAAAAGAACAGCACTATGAAACTGAGTCAGAGGGAGCCTACCTTAAGTGGAGGCAAAGGTTGTCCTCACAAGTCTTGCCCAGATACTAACTTCCATCTGTAACAATTCAAGATCACATTCTGAGTAGCTTGAGGCATATTCCATTCAGATGGTAGATCACTGATTAGATGATTCATCAGACAATTCATCAGACAATCATACCTTTTAAAAATACTTTTAAAACTCCAAATAATATCAGCTACAATCCTGAGAGATTTTATCTCAAATAGCAAATCTCATTAATCAAAGCTTCAGATGAATTTGGCTCTCAAGAATCACATATCCTAAATAGGTATTGACTATTATCTTACGTTGATAACAGTAAGAGATTCATCCTAAAAAGTTCACAGCTTATCTTTCATATCTAAGTAGATGATTTTAAAATCAGCATTATAAAAATCATTTTGCCTTTACAATGCTCAATACATAGAAAAATTATAAATTGCATATTGTCTATAGCAGAAACATTCAACGGGACAAAAGCAAAAATTATTTTTCTCAGAGTCCCTTTAAACAATAGGTATACTTACTTCTAAATCCGATAATTATGTATACATATATTGCATTTAACATACACTTTAACATATTTAACATGTATTGGACTACCTGCCATCTGGGGAGTGGGTGAGGGGAAGGAGAGGAAAAGTTGGAACATAAGGTTTTGCAAGGGTCAATGCTGAAAAATTACCCATGCTTATGTCTTGTAAATAAAAAGCTATAATAATAATAATAATAATAATTAATAATGGTTATAACGTTAAGATGATTCAATACAATCAATTAAAACAAAATTTGATAAACTTCACATACATTTCACTTCACATCTTTGACCCTTTTTATAGTAAAAATTCTTGCTGGTATGAGGTAAACAGTAAAAATTCATTTTTATATAACAAACTTGAAAATTAGCAATAAACCCATTCCTTGTTTGGAGACTATAAAATCTAGACAAACTTTTTCCCGGGCTTTCAAAATGGTGATTTCCCTGGGGCAAAGTCAGTTTTTACAGGTTATAAATTGTCTTCAACAGTGCATTCTTGAGATTCCTCCACAGGTCCTTTAGCCTTGATATAGAGTCTACCTCTTCTCAGACTCTGGACCACAGTCTCGGCATCTAATAAGTTAGTCCTTCTCATGCTGAGCCTTCCAGGATTTAAAAGATATCCAGTCTCCTGGAATTATAAACTCCAAACGTTTGTGTGGATCAGCAGTCCTTGCTTCTTACTAAGAGCTAAAAGGGATGAAGAAAGGGATAATGTTCCACTAACCCTTCTTAAAGCAGCATAACCTGAGATGAAAGCTTCCATCCATCCTCCATATCAGGGGTCCTCAAACTACGCCCCGCAGGCCAGATGCGGCCTGCTGAGGACGTTATGCTGAGGCCCACCGGGTTATGGTAAAATCAGACCAGAAGTGACATTCGACCTAAACTCGCTTTAGCAATGCACACTTCTGGTACTGGACTGAGGCAGTGGAGACAGAGTATGAGGCAATACCAAGGTGAGGTGAGGTGAGTTTCCAGGCCCGGGTGTGTGGTGTGGGGAAGGGAGAGAGATGCAAAGACAGAGAAGGGCTCGCGGCCTTGTACAGTAACGGCAGCCACCACAACAGACAGGCATGGGGAATGTACAGTGCATGCTGCACATGTCACAGCCACTGCAGGGGGAATTCACTGCAGCAGTGAAGGTCAGAAGCGGGAGTGAGAAGAGTGGGAGAGAGAGTGTTGGAAACGGAGGCATCACAGTGCAGAGGCAGCTTGGAGGAAGTTGGGTTTTGCAGTCTGTATGTCTCTGTGTGGGCAAAGTTATTGCTGGTATATTGTTTTTGTAGCGCTGTATATATATATATATATATATATATAGGTATTTTACTAATAGCAATTTGGAACCCCTAGGAAATAATGATGTCAAGAAAAAGAAAAATTGACTCAGAGTGTAAGATATTCAAAGAAAGGGGACTTATGATTACTTTTTCATGCAGTACAAGGAAAGAGCTGTGTATCTGATATGCCAGACACTATATTCTGTGTTCAAAGAATATAATTTGTGTCAACACTATGAAACTCAACATAAAGATAAATATGATTGTTTGGTTAGAGAAGTGAGAAAAGATAAAATATTAAAACTGAAAAATACATTGACAACTCAGCAAAATACTTTTGTGAAGCAGAAGCAGCTAAATATTTCATCACTGCAAGCAAGTTTTCAAGTTGCCAAGCTAATAGCACGCCACACCCTGGCAGACCATTCGTGGAGGGAGAATTTGTTAAAGAATGCCTTCTTTCTGTTGCCAAAGAGATGTGTCCAGAGAAAGCCAATTTATTTAGTACAGTGAGTCTTTCAGGACCTACAATTACACAGAGGATTGAAGATATGGGAAACAATCTGCATCAGCATTTGCAAAACTCCATAAAAATAATTTCATATTTTTCCTTGGCACTTGATGAAAGTAATGATGTTCGTGATTCTGTACAACTTCTAATTTTTATTCATGGCATGAATGATTATTTTGAAGTCATAGAAGAGCTTGCTGCACTACAAAGCATCAAAGGAACAACTACAGGAGAGGATATCTATGAAAAGGTTTGCCAAATTATAATGGTTTGGAGCTGGAACTAGGCTAAACTAGCCAGTGTGACAACTGATGGTGCTCCTAGCATGGTGGGGTCTAAGAAAGGAGTAATTGCTTGCTTGGACAAACATAACCATTCTCATCCAATAGCCATACACTGCCTCATCCACCAACAAGCGCTGTAGTAAATCACTGAAGTGGGACTCTGTTATGAAAATAGTGGTATCTTATGTTAACTTCATTAGAGCTAATGCACTAAATCACAGACAATTTCAGGAATTTTTGTCTGAGCTAAATGTTGAGTATGAAGATGTTCTATTTCACACAGAAGTCCATTGGCTGAGTCGAGGGAGAGTTTTGAAACATTTCTATGACTTACTTCCATAGATTACAATTTTTCTGCTTTCAAAAAACAAAGAAGTACCAGAGCTCAATGATGCAGAATGGAAATGGCACCTTGCCTTTCTGACAGATGTAACAGAGCTACTCAACAATTTCAATATGCAACTTCAAGGAAAGGGGAAGCTCATCTGTGATATGCAATCACATGTCAAAGCATTTGAAGTAAAATTAGGCCTCCTCATCAAACAAGTGAAGGAGGAAAACTTTTACCATCTCCCCACAACTCAAAATCTGTTAGCGGAAAAACCGCTGATTGCATTTCCAAACAAAATATGTGTGGATTCACTGGAAAAATTGCAAAAGGAGTTCTAATTTAGATTTAAAGAGCTTCATCTCCATGAACAGAACATACAGCTTTTCCGGAACCCATTTTCTATTACATTAAAAATGTGGATACAATTTACCAAATGGAACTGGCTGAATTGCAAAATTGTGACTCTCTGAAAGACACATTCAAGTCAAGCAACCTTCATAATTTCTATGCATCTCTCCCTTCTGAGACATATCCTCATCTCAGGAACCATGCACTCAAAATGGCAACCATCTTTGGCAGCACTTCTGTGAACAGACTTTTTCTAGAATGAAACATTTGAAATCTCCAACCAGTTCAAGACTAATGGATGCACACTTGCATCACTTGTTACAATTAGCAGTGACAAATATGGAACCAGACATTGACCATCTCATTAGCCAAAAGCAGGCCCATAGTTCCCATTAAAATACTGCTAAGTTTGTTGATTTAACTTTACTTCATTTTAAATATTGTATTTGTTCCCGTTTTGTATCTTCACTTCAAAATAAGATATATGCAGTGTACATAGGAATTTGTTCATAGTTTCTGTTTTTACTATAGTCTGGCCCTCCAACAGTCTGAGGGACAGTGAACTGGCCCCCTATTTAAAAAGCTTGAGGACCCCTGCTCTATATCCTAGTTTCTCCACTGACATCATTTCATTAAAACTTAACCCAAAAATTCTGGAGTCAGGGTCCCTCCCTCCAAAGGGACACCTCCTCAGTACCTTCCCATCTATCTCTAGATATACTACCCACCCTTCAGACATAATTTGCTCTGCAATTACACACATCCCTATATGCCAAACCTTCCTGCCTCTACTTCTTTGTTAAAGGGAAAAAGCAAGACAAAACTTTAAGAGTAATATTCTAAATAGGTTTGGACTAAATTTCACAAAACTTATACCATATATCCAGCTGGTGTGACAAAATGTTAAAGCACAGCTTAATATACAATTTAGCAAGCCACATAAGTAGCTTAAATATATTTCTTCTAATTAAGTGATACAAACATGTAACCTCTTTAGGTTAGTGACCAGAGAATCAACATTTTTAACTTAATATCAAATCAAATGCAGATTTAAATTTCTAGTAACAATATTTCAATAGCAATATACACATTTCTAAAATCTTATACCAGAATAAACAAGTTCATAATTTTAGTATGCATGAGTTAATAGTAATTATCCCATATAATTTCAAAATCAGAATTACAATGTGTGTTTAACACACACAGCCCCAGAACTTAAGGTGGCAGAAAACTACCCTTTCAAGTCTGACCACAATTTTTTAAGAAATTGGTAGACTCCAGGACCCTGGGGGAAAAGGGTCAGAGGAATTTGGATTCAGGTGTCCAGCTACAAGTCTGTGGTCCAGTGAGACTATCTCACCCTTTATGTCAGAAATGCTGGGGAGGGGTCCCCTGTCAAAGATATTGGGGCACCAGTACAAATTCCAGAAGAATTCAGGTCAGCCAGGGACATGTCTCTAGCCAAGTTAGATTCCACAAACCTGGAAAGCTTGGAAAATCCCAGAGAGGGCAGTTTCCCTCAGAAGGCTTTTAATCATGTAAACTAGGCCTGTTTAAAAACACAACAGACAACTGGGCATATCCTTTGACCCAGCAGTGTTACCATTGGGCTTATATCCCAAAGAGATCTTAAAGAAGGGAAAGGGACTTGTATGTGCAAGAATGTTTGTGGCAGCCCTTTTTGTAATGGCCAGAAACTGGAAACTCAGTAGATGCCCACCAACTGGAGAATGGTTGAATAAATTGTGGTATATGAATATTATGGAATATTATTTTTTGGTAAGAAATGACCAACAGGATGATTTCAGAAAAGCCTGGAGAGACTTACACGAACTGATGCTGAGTGAAATGAGCAGAACCAGGAGATCATTATATACTTCAACAACAATACTATATGATGATCAATTCTGATGGACCTGGCCCTCTTCAGCAATGAGATGAACCAAATCAGTTCTAATGGACCAGTAATGAACTGAACCAGCTACACCCAGCGAAAAAACTCTGGGAGATGACTAAGAACCATTACATTGAATTCCCAGTCCCTATATTTTTGCCCACCTGCATTGTTGATTTCCTTCACAGGAAAATTTCCTTCCTAATTGTACAATATTTCAGAGTCCGATTCTTTTTGTACAGCAAATAATGTTTTGGACATGTATATTTATTTTGTATTTAATTTATACTTTAATATATTTAACATGTATTGGTCATCCTGCCATCTAGGGGAGGAGGTGAGGAGAAGGAGGGAAAAAATTGGAACAAAAGGTTTGGCAATTGTCAATGCTGTAAAATTACCCATGCATATAACTTGTAAATAAAAATACTATAAAAAAAAAAAAAAAAAAAAAAAACAGACAACTCAATTTAGCTGATAGTGCCAAGCAACTTAAAATTTATTCTCAAAACCTCCAGAATCTGCTAAAAATATTTTAATTAATTATTAATCCATAAGTCTCATCTGATTTCTTAAAGAGCAAAATAGGAATATTGAAAGGGGACATATAAAGTTTTAGTAGTCCATCCTTCATAAGTCCCTTTCTCACTGATTGCAATCTTATTTTTCCCTCCAATGATATAGGATATTGTTTAACACACCACATCCTCTGGATTTTTCAGATTGATTTTAAATGGGAAATTTTTAAACTTCCCGTCTCTGCCATTCACATTCTACCAAAAGAAGGTGCATTTTAAATACCACCTGATATTTTAACACCTTTAATTTCAATACCAATTGTATAATTCAATTTCTGCCTCCCGAATTATTCTCCATTTCTGGGATTTACATCTATCTTTTCATTTTTCCCATTTACAAGAGTGACTTCTGTATAGGTACACAGAAATCTTTTCCTTTACTCCCATTCATTAACAATTTTTTTAATTTCAGACTAATTAGCAAATCAAGAATCTCCCCACTCCAGAAATTACTAAATCTTCTCTTCTTTACTTTTGTTCTACTCACACAGTAATTACCAGTTGTAGGTTTTAATATAATGAACAATCTTATAATTTTCATTAGTAATAGCCAAATGGTTTGGGTTGTAACTTCCTCTTAATTCCCAAGCAAAGGTGGAAATACCCAATCTTCTAAATTACATTTACTGAGTTAGCAAAACTAATAATAACAGATTTTTTAAAAATATTTTGCATTGCCTGTTAGTTTTTCAGTTTACAGTCTAATGAATATTCAGGGTACTAGATAACAAACCAAATCTAGATTCTACAATCTCAGAAAGAACCCACTGCTTATCAGTTCAAATAGAACAGAATCAATCTGTATCACAACCAATTAAATTTCCAATTTTAATACACATACAAATTTAAAGTTATTTTAAAATTAACCAGTACTT
Source organism: Sarcophilus harrisii (assembly GCF_902635505.1). Lineage (NCBI taxonomy): Eukaryota > Metazoa > Chordata > Mammalia > Dasyuromorphia > Dasyuridae > Sarcophilus > Sarcophilus harrisii. The sequence continues at coordinate 455,830,875 of NC_045427.1, forward strand.
GAATTTTTAAGATTCCCTAAATTCTACCTAAATGTCCCATTCAAACAGAATTGTCCTTAAGTTACTTTCCTGATTCCCAAAAAACTTCTTTTTTGTAAGCCAGGAAAGAGTAAAGCACCCATTCCTGCTCCATATCATTACTGTCTTAAATACAATTTTCCTCTTCTCACCCCACCTTCTACAAAGCTGCTACAGTCAGCCAGATTCAGAAGAAGAGAAAGAGAAAAAGATTCTCTTTCCTTGGGCTATCTTAATCCCTAAGGAATGCTGAATTAGCTCCCAAATTACATTACCAAGATCAAAACCCAATACACTCACTCATCCAGCATGACTTCAATTTCATACATTTACATAAAGATTTAAGTCTGACATACTCAATTAGCCTTGAGAACATCCCCTCCATACAGAACAACAATATTTAATAATTTTTTTTTTTTTTTTTTTTTACTTTTGCCCTCATATTATGGTAGTCCACCCAATTGCTTAATCTATTTTCCAAGGGAATCTATTTCCTTTTCTGTGGAGAAAGGCTTAGACTGAGCCCTTCCCATTTTGAATATTTGACCAGACTTTTCAGGATCAAGTAGGCTTAAATCCTGGTCTCTTACACCCAATTTGGCGGGGATTCCCCAACCCTCAGTCACCCAAACAGTCCTGAACCTCCAGGAATCTAATGCCCTCAGATTCCAAGATCCAGCTTTCCTTGCCTTTGGGTTCGGTGCACAAAAGTTGCCTGACTGCATTCTCTCACTGACAGGTCAGGTTTTGAGCTGCAGGGTTTACTTTTGCTTTACAGTGAGTCTCTCTGCTTCCAGTCACTTTTGCTCAAAATGGGGAAGAAGACTCTCAAACATGGCAAAACTGCCGAAATTGGACAGGGAGCCTCTTGCCAAGTTCCAAGAACCTGGTGACCTCCATGATCATGTGATCTCAGGATGAGCCCCCAAACTATGTGATATATAACCCATCCAATAAATTTCAGAAATCTCTCAAGGTGTAAAGAAAAAGTTTAATTCACTTTTCATGAGATACAAGAGTCACTCCAACCATACAAGAGATAAAAGTGAAACACTGAGCATAAGCATCATAAAGAATATATGTTCCCTGACAAAATATTAATCCCCTTTTGCTGGTTCATCCTCTTTGGCTGAAAATGTGACCTTACATTCTAAGTATGAAAGGTTTTTGTTTTTTGTTTTTTGTTGTTTTTTTTAAGCTATATTAAGATGCATCAATCATTAAAACAATCTGACACTGGCTGGGAAAATAGGTGCTAGATCAGAGGGAAACGGGAAATAACACATAAATTCGAATTTAAACAGAGACATGTCTTTTGCTGACCCTGAGATATGTATTCTCAATGTATAGGATGGGCAGGTATGGATTAGGTCAATTTATTTTATACATTCCCAGAATTGCCATCCATATCCTGGGAATTGTCTGTCAGAGAAGAAAGGCAGGGGGAAATGGGAACCTGATCCTATAGCTTGGTTAATTTATAGTTTCCTTTTGAAGAAATATCACTTTTCATATTCACCATTCTGCCTTATAAAATTGGGTAATATACCCAATTTTAAGCAAAATATGACTAGAGTAGTTCTTCTTTGAGCTCTTGCTATTGGTTGATCATGTCTCCACGCTTCCAATCCTTCCTAGTCCAAAAAGAAACTTAATTTTCTTATTATACAGCTAGTCCCTGCCTCCAAAGAGCATATATTTTTCATTCTTATGGAGGAAGGTTACCTGGAGGAGGGGAAGGGCAAAATCCTAGAGATTCCCATTCAAAATTAAAACTCCACTCCTGGTTGTTTAATGCCTTTGTGAATTTTTTAATTTTTAATTTAATTTTTTTTCTATTTTCTATATATTTCTATATAATTTTTTTTAATTTTCTAATTTGTTTCATTTCTCCAATTTAATTTGTATAATTGTGGAAACCAAATGCTCATCTATTTCTCACACACACTACTTTAGTACTTTGGGCTTTACTTCAGGGTGCCAAACTCAATGTCCTTTTAAAGTAGTTATCTTTAATAGCATAAAACAATAGACATTTTGAATTTGTATTTCTCTATTGACCCAGGCACCATTGTTTTTGGATCTACACAGGAAAATGATACAAGGAATAGGAACTTTCACAAGTAAAACTGTATGGGTCTTATAGTGAGTATTTGTGTATTTGATTGGGGCTGAGGGATGAATGGTCAGGCAGCAGGATACGAGGTTATCTCTAGGCTCCATAATGCCAGTCTTAAGAACAAACAGAAGATAGGTTTAGGGATGGAAAGTTTTACACCTTTTTCCATTTACCTGCTTCTCTCTCCTCTCTATTCTTTGCAGTCCCAAGCTCCTTTTTTTCCCTCTTCATTCCAGTAATTATTTATTTTAAATAAAAATACATAATTTAATAAATACATATGTATAATAAAAACACATAATTCTTTATTTCAACAATCCCAAGTTGCTCTCTAACACAAAAACTAATTTTTAGCACCAATAATACAGATTGTCCCAAAAGTCCCAGTGCAGTCTTAAACTGCACTGATTCTTTTTAAGCTTTGATAGCACAAAAGTGTAGAGACTTTTGGGATACACTGCATTATGAAACTGATGAGGTGCAAATGATGAGGCTAGTGGTGGAGCATCCCTTGTGGTCAATGCAGGTCCACTGCGAAGGAATTCACAAACCTGAGATGTTTGTGGCAAAAGAGATTTATTGTTGCCACTGAGAAGCCAGCTTTGCTAGGAAGAGAGACTTCTCAGTGGGTAAGGTCCTGTCAGGGAAATAACAAGGGTTAACATTGAGAAGAGAATACCTTCACAATGGGCAAGAGTACTGGAAGATAGCTTTGGCAAAAAGACAGCTTCCTTGGCAAGCATAAACCTGTTTTGGACTTCTGCAAAGATCTGGGGTTCAGAGTTGTCTATTATTAGCCTTCTGAGGGTGGGGTTTCAATCAATGCCCAGGACCTAGGTTTTCTGTTGAAAACCGAGTACTTATCTTGGATTTTCCAGCCACTCAATAGGATTATCAGGCTGAGATTTCCACTTAGTGTCTGAGAAAGGTATGCTTCTCCCAGGGAAGAGTCTTCTTTTACAGATTAAAGGTGACACAGTTTCAAGGTTCACCCCCATCAAAATCAAATATAGTGTGAAACAAAGCAAGCAATATTACTTTCTTATTATTCAAAATAGTCTTTCTTACTGCCCCCAATACTTTTTAATCTGATTATCAACCCCCTGTTAATGTTTAATTTCCACTTCATGAACCAAATGCTAAAGGAACAATAACATTAAGCCCTTCCTGGAACCTATATGCTGAAAGGAATAACTTTGGAACTATTATAAATTATGGTATATGAATGTTATGGAATATTATTGTTCTGTAAGAAATGAGCAACAGGATGATTTCAGAAAGGTCTGGAGAGATTTACACGAACTGATGCTGAGTGAAATAAGCAGAACCAGGAGATCACTGTGATGAGAGCAAAAGCAGACAGCCCTGTAAAGTTATGTAAAATCACCAACAAAAAGTTATACAAACTCAAATGGTCTTACATCCTCTGGAGACAGGATGAGCCTCCAGAGTATGACTCTTTTCATATACAAACTTAAATGGTCTTACACCGTCTAGAACCAAGAAGATGAATATCCAGAGAATGACTCTTTTCATATACAAACTCAAATGGTCTTGCCTATTCTTACATTTCTGTATAAAGTAGGCCTTCAGAAAATGTCTCTGCAAAAATCACTTCTCTCTTGAGAATGATATTGCCCACCAAGAAAGCCCTTATTTTGGTCTCTCTAACAATAAAAGCTTTTTTATCACAGCCTTTGAGTAAGCGAATTTCCTTCACTACACTTGCACCTTGGAAAACAAGGAACCTCTCACCTAATCCTGCCACACCTCTCCTTCACGACCCTGACCTCATCAATTGTACCCAGCAACAAGATCAATTCGGATGGATGTTGTTCTCTTCAACAAGATGATTCAGGCCTTTTAATAAAGCTTTATATTTTCAAAACATATGCATGGATAATTTAACATTGATCCTTGCATAGCCTTGTGTTTCAGATTTTCTCCTCCTCCCTCCCTTCCCCTAGAAGACAATCAATTAAACATATGTTAAAATATATGTTAAATCCAATATGTATAAATATATTTATACAATTCTCTTGTTGCACAAGAAAAATCTGATCCAAAACAGAAAGTAAATGAGTAAGAAAACAAATGCAAGTAAACAAGAAAAAGAAGGAGAATATTATGTTGTGATCCACACTCAGTTCCCACAGTTCTCTCTCTGGGTACAGATGGCTTTCTTCATCACCAGACCATTGGAACTGGTCTGAATCATCTCCTTGTTGAAGAGAATCACTTCCATAAGAATTGATCATTCTATAATATTGATATTGCTGTGTACAATGATCTCCTGGTTCTACTCATTTCACTTAGCATTAGTTCACATAAGTCTCTCCAGGCCTCTCTAAAATCATCCTGTTAGTCATTTCTTACAGAACAATAATATTTCATAATATTCATATACCATAATTTATTCAGCCATTCTCCAATTGATGGGCATCCACTCAGTTTCCAGTCTCTTGCCACTACAAAAAGGGCTGTCAGGACAGTTTCTATGGTCTGGTGATGGAGAGAATCATCTGCACCCAGAGAGAGAGCTGTGGAAACTGAATGTGGATCACAACATATTTTTTTCACTTTTTTTGCTGTTGTTTGCTTGCATTTTGTTTTCTTTCTCAATTTTTTCCTTTTTTGATTTTATTTTTCTTGTGCAGCATGATAATTGTGGAATGTATGTATAGAAGAACTTCACATGTTTAACATATATTGGATTACTTGCCAATTACATTGGATTAATTTGGATTACTAGGGAAGAGGGTGGGCAAGGGAGGGGAAAAACTTGGTATACAAGGTTTTGCAAGGATGAATATAGAAAATTATCTATGCATATGTTTGAAAAGAAAAAGTTTTAATTTAAAAAATTAAAAATGTCTACAAAGAAAAAATAAAATAATATATCAGATTTATTATACATAAAAACCCCAAGCAATATGAAATGAAGATTCACGGTTACATATAAAATTCTCTTTTTTTTTTGTTTTGCTCCCAAACTCAAAAGATTCACCAGTTGTTTCTTCTACTGTTGTTTCTTCTTCTGCTTCCTTTTGGTATTTAAGTTCAAAACTTAAAAAATAAAATTATAATGGAGTCATTACTAAAATAGTTCCTTATCTCTTAACAAATATCTAAAAGGGTGCTAAAGTGGATGGTATAGTGATGTCTTTGGAACCAGAGAAATATGGTGTTTAAGTCCCACCTTTGAACATACCTACTCTGTGACACTTAAATCTCTTATAGCTATAGTCAGTCTTCAAAATATGTTAAATTGGTAGGAGTCTATTCACCTAGGAGTTGTATATATCAATGAAACTTCAAGATCACCCTTATTAAAATAAGGATTATATAATAATTCTTTCCCTTTAGTTTAGCATTTTTTTATGGAGTAAGATTTTTTTTTTTTTTAAAGACATCTAATTTGTAGAGCAGCTAGGTGGCAAAGTAGATCAGCTCTGAAGTTAGGAGGACTTGAGTTCAAGTGTGATCTCAAATACTTAACACTTACTAGCTATGTAACCCTGGACAAGTCACTTAATCCCAATTGCCTCATATACACATAAAAAGAAGTATAGTCTTATTTGAATTCACTACCCACTAAATAAATGCTAACCTAGGTAAAGGGTAATTCTTGAGAGATATTGTTTTAATTTTTTCACTACTGAAATTTATTCTCTGAAAGATTGGATAAGTAGTTTAATGTCATGCAACCAATTTATGATAGAATGGAGGGCTTAACAATAGTTTTAAATTTGTAAATTCATATTCAAGGTTAAGATGTTACTCTTGTTTTATATGTGCCAGAAATTCCCATTTTGATTTTGTTAGAAGATCCAAAGGCTCACTGATTACTCTGGAATGCACGTTTCCTTGTGCATTGTACAAACTTTATGTAATGTTAGACTCTGCTGAATTTTTTTTTTTTACTGTGGCATTGGAAAAGTATTTATCCATGTTATGATCAAAAACTTCCTGCTTCTATACACATGGATTCCATAGTGAAGAAAACATATTATTGAAGGATTTTCTTCACTAAGGAATTTATGTCTAGCAATAGGCAGATTCTGATCATAACATGGGTAAATACCATTCCATAGGTTCTACTGCTAAATGTAAAAGAAACGACTTCTGAAAACCCAGGATCTAATCACATAAGGTAAAGAACTCATGATTAGCTATTTAGCTCACTGGCTGTAAAAATGGTTCAGCTTAGTGATTCAGTTATAATTAACTCAGAGAATTGTTCCTGTGAATTCAGAGGCCAACTCCCTTAGATATAGAATTCTTAAAGAAATTCTTTCCTGATATTGAATTCTTTGTTTATACAAGAGTCCCAAGTGGAGCATTTTAATGAAAAAAAGAGTGAAAGGTGTCCATGTGTCACATTTTTACAGGGTCAAAATATGTAATATATAAATGGATATGTTTTTCTACTATGCAAAGTTTCAGGAGTAGTTGCTACAGTTTTGTGGACCAGGACTGACTTCAGTTGTTCTGCAAGTTAGGGATTGGAATAAAATGAAACATTCAAAACCCATCTAATCATTAACTAGAAGTTTACTTAGCATGGAGACAGGGATTTATTAACACCTTGGTAGTTGTTGAGTCATTTCAAACTCTTTATGACTTCATTTTGGGGTTTACTTGGCAAAGATACTGGAGAGGTTTGTCATTACCTTTTCCAGCTCATTTTACAGATGAGAAAACTGAGGCAAACAGGGTTAACTGACTAATCGAGGATCGCATAGCTAGTAAGTACCTGAGACTAGACTTAAATTCAGGAAAATGAGTGTCCCAGACCCCAGCGCAGTGCTTTATCCACTGTGCCTCTCAGCTGTCCTTATTAGCATCTGCTTATGTATTAAACTCCTCTGCTAAGAGCTTTTCTAATTTTATTCTCCTTTAACCTTCTTAACAACCTAAGGAGAAAGGCCTTTCGATTTTACAGATGACATGAGGCAAACAGAGTTGAAGTCTAGGGTCAAGCAGCTACTTAGCATCTGAAGTGGGATCTGAATTCAAGTCTCAATGATTCTATCCCCAGCAGTCTATCTTCTATCAGCTGAGTCTCTTACCTGCCTTGACCTGATTTTTTATTTTGCATCTGTGGTGGTCATATGGACACACTATTCAGAAGTGTGTGTGGTAAATCTGAAAGAGACAGTGATTCATGTTGTGTTGGCTTTTGTGCTTAGTCTACCGGGAGGATACATCAGTGACCAGAGCCTGTATCCCCTGAGCCAATTACGTCTTCAGGACAATTTCATTACCTTTTTAGGAAAAAAACTAATGTAGCTCATGTGGCAGGAACCTTAGTATAAGTTACTCCTACCACACAAGAGTATCATTTTCCAGAGTGTAGCTAGCTTCATCGTCATTGCTAAAGGTATATTTGCTTTTATGTCAGTAATTTCTGTGTTTATAGAATGTCCTGTTTATGGAAATTTTCGTTTGTTTAGGGGTACTATTTCAGTGGGCTTCTGTTGCATGTGTGATCTGCAAATAGAGTCACTGTTTTTTTCCAAGCTTAAGTCTCACAGAAACAAAATCCAAACTTTTCCAAAATCTCTACCCACTCCCATTTTAATCACATAAAGATTAGCAGGTCACTAGATTTATATAAGGAAGGAGTAAATAATAGCAAGGAAAGGCCATTAAGCAATGGGGCAGCTGGACACTGGTTTGAAAAGACAATATTACCTGCTTATCCTGAGCTTTGCCTTCTCCCACAGAAAGAAGAAATTGCCCATCAGCTTAATGGCGACCCAAGCTTTGAGCTAATCTATCTTTAATTGGGTGAGGGGAAATTCTTCTAGCTGTTTTATAGATGCAGTAGTATATATTCATCAGTCCTTGGCAGATCTGAAAAAAAAGCAGTTTTTGTTCTTCCTCATCAAATTCCCATTATCTCCTCATCTAATCTCAAAGGAAGTAGGGATGGGAACTGATAACTGTCTTCTTATACCCCACTGGTTTTCTTTTCAGAGTGGTACATAACAGGAACGTGTCATAAACACTAACAAAAAAAGCTAGCTAGCTATACCAATGTCAATTGGTTTCTAAAGAACAAGTCTAAGTATAATCTTATGGGTATATGCAAATCAACAGTAAGTAAAATAGTGTAAGCTAAGAAAAAGATGTTGTTATTCTATAAGCATAACACAAATACATAATAATAGATAAATGTGTTAATAAAATAAAATAGCATGAATCAGCAGTAGTATTGCATCAATAAATACTTACAATTTGCAACATATGTTTTACACATGCAATCTGCCATGACTGTGTAAAAAAGATTTTTCCTAATAGACCAGTAACATTTTAAGTTAGTATGGTTATGGGTCAAAAGGATGTATCTCTTCTGCATTATGGATATGGTACCTGCATTAACACAGAAAAGTCAGCAGACTACTGGCTCCCATATTATAATCTTAGACATTGTAGATATAAATCCTTAAAATTAAAAGCAAATCATGCCTCAAAAACTGTGAACCTTCTATAAGTAGAAGGTACTCCATAAAAACTACAAATGAGGCTCCCTAAATTCCCCTAGGTGGGAAATATTACCATTCCATAATTATATATAGTGTCTCCATAGAAATGTTCTCCTTGGGCATCTTTCATTCTTTTTTTTTTTTTTAAGCTGTTCTCTATAATTTTATATGGGATTGCTTGTCCAGGATCTTGAAGGAAAATGGGAAAAGATATTTACAGTTGCACAGAGATTGGATGACCCATCTTTTTTCTTAAGCCTACTGCTTCAGATGAAGCAGCCTGGGAAATACTTAAATTTAGAAAGTCCACGTCACAAATGCATACCAGACCATTAACAGTATTCTTGATTTAAGTCTGGTCACTGGATTTAGATGATTCTGGAGGAGAGAATGAGGCTGAGGATCTGAGGATTGCATAGATATGCTTCACTTAAATTCAATTCACTTGCATGTCAACATCACCTTTGTAATGTCAAGAACCAAGAAACAACAAGGACAAACACTTACCTTTCTCTCCACGTGATGGCTATGGGGAAGAATGGCTACTGTTTCCAGCTTCTGACTTCTCTCTCACAAGAACCTTTCCCAAAACACAGTCCTAAAATTCCAAAGTAAACTTTGGGATAGATAGCATCTGCCTGAGTCCTTAGCAGCATTTGTAATGCTTATGTGTTTATCATGTATGATTTTAGTTTTTATTTGCATGACCTGTAAAAGTTAAAATACATGAAAAACATTTGCTTGCATTGTGCATTGTGCAAGTGTCCAGCACTTATTGGATAGTTCTCATTTCATAAGAATCTAACAGTAATGATCTATTTTGTTTTAACAGTAAAACAAGAGAACTGGACATGTTAAAGCAGAAGACATTATAATGGCATATTGAGAGTCCAGAGCTAGAGTCAGGATACTTGAATTCAAATGTTAGTTGCTGCCTTATAACTTTGGATAATTTAGTGAACTTCTCTGATTCTCAGGTTCTTCAATTTTAAGATGGAATCACACTTGATGATCTTTAAGGTCCCTTCTGCTCTAAACTGATGGTCCTACATTTTGAAAGATGTTGCCCTCCATGCAAAGAAGACCATTTATTAATTTTTTTTATTATAGCTTTTTATTTACAAATTATATGTATGGGTAATTTTTACAGCATTGACAATTGCCAAACCTTTTGCTCCAATTTTTCCCCTCCTTCCCCCCATCCCCTCCCAAAAATGGCAGGATGACCAATACATGTTAAATATGTTAAAGTATAAATTAAATACAATATAAGCATACATGTCCAAACAGTTATTTTGCTGTATAAAAAGAATCAGACTTTGAAAAAGTGTATAATTAGCCTGTGAAGGAAATCAAAAATGCAGGTGGACAAAAATAGAGGGATTGGGAATTCTATGTAATGCTTCATAGTCATCTCCCAGAGTTCTTTCACTGGGCGTAGCTGGTTCAGTTCATTACTGCTCCATTGGAACTGATTTGGTTCATCTCATTGCTGAAGATGGCCAGGTCCATCAGAATTGATCATCCTATAGTATTGTTGTTGAAGTATATAATGATCTCCTGGCTCTGCTCATTTCACTCAGCATCAGTTCGTGTAAGTGTCTCCAGGCCCTTCTGAAATCATCCTGTTGGTCATTTCTTACAGAGCAATAATATTCCATAATATTCATATACCATAATTTATTCAGCCATTCTCCAATTGATGGGCATCCACTCAGTTTCCAGTTTCTGGCCACTACAAACAGGGCTGCCACAAACATTCTTGCTCATATAGGTGCCTTTCCCTCCTTTAAAATCTCTTTGGGATATAAGCCCAGTAATAACACTGCTGGATCAAAGAGTATGCACAGTTTGATAACTTTTTGAGCATAGTTCAAAAGTGCTCTCCAGAATCCAGGTTGGATGTATTCACAATTATACCAACAATGTATTAGTGTCCCTCTTTTCCCACCTCCAACATTCAGCATTATCTTTCCTTGTCATTCTAGCCAATCTGACAGGTGTATAGTGGTATCTCAGAGTTTTCTTAATTTGCATTTCTCTGATTAATAATGACTTGGAGCATCTTTATTAATATTTTTTAATTGAAAGGAATTTTTTTTCAGTTGCTGCCAAGTTCTGGCACTTGATTTTATATAATAATTTTTGTTTATGGCTTCCTCCATTATAACTAAGGACAAGGAAAAAGTCTAATCTAACTTTTATTTGCCCAGACTAAAATAGTAGTGAGCCCAGAGAAAGCATTAAACTATTATTTGTTGAATTGAATAGATGTTTGCTGGATTATGTAAACTACTTCCTCCATTGCCATTGGATTTGGGTGTTTTTTTCAGAAAGCACATAATAATGAATATAAATGGGAGGCATTGGTTGAAATGGAAATTACCACTTAGATTACTTTCTCTTATTCAGCAAGAAAGTCTTTGAATCCACCTGTGGATTCTAAAATAGCCATTTTATGGATTCTGCAGTCAATTTGCTGGGAGAACAGCCTTCCTCCCTGCTTAAAAATTAATGACTAAGTGTGTGGGCATCAGCTACACGGATAAAGAAACACAACTCAGCAGAAAAGATGTTTATACTTTCTTATGGCAATACCATTCCATGGGAATGAAAGGAAGGGAGGAGATTCCTTGATTTTCCTCCCTGATGTTTTTGCTTTCCAGGGAATGAGATACAGGTGATAATTTTAGGTTTTGATATTCTCTCATCACCTTTTGTTGTTGATAATGTTGGAAGATTCAGTTTTGTTTATTTACAAACATTTAGATAACCTACAAAAGGGACTTTTAAAGGAATGACTATTTTGACACTTAACTGTTTTTCTGTTTTTATAACAAAGCCATAATAAATTCTGATTAAGTCCAGAATGGCAGCAGCTGAGAAAATAGTTTTCCTTCAATTAAAAAAAAAATTAACAAATGATCTTTCATGCATGGATGTAAGCATCTAGGGACCTTAAGATCACCAGGTGTGAACCCTTCATTTTACAGCTGAGGAAACTGAGTCTCAGAGAAGTTAAAAATGAACTTGTCCAAAGTCATAAGGTAGTAAACAGCATTTGAATCCAAGTAATCCATTCATAAATGCTGGCTGTACCATAATACAAGCAAAAAACTTTTCGTGTATTTTGTGTACTATTCATGCAAATAAAAACCAGGATTGAAATGATGGGGATGAACCTTCAAACTGCCCCTCTTGACTTTGGGGGGGAAGTAAAGGGGATAAACTCCGAAACTGTGTCCCCTTTGATCTGTAAAAGAAGGGAGATTTGGAGTCTCAGTCTCCAAAAAATCCAGGAAAGTATATCTTCCCAGACAAGTTAAGTGGCTTCATTCAATTGGAGATCTTGGTCAATTCACCCTCCTTTGATCTTTTGGGGTTAGCCTGATCCTCTTCAGGAAATTCCAGGCTGTGGGAAAAAGCTTTCAAAATTATTTTATTCAGTTGGAGATGTGGGCCTGTTGAGTGGCTTGAAATTCTAAGATAAATAAATAGGCCTGGGGGCATGGATTCTCTTTTCAACTGGAAACAAGCCTCAGAACACCAATAAAAGGCAAATTTGAATTCCAAATCTCTGAAGAAGTCTGAAGTAGGATTATGCTTTGCCAAGGGACCTCTCTTCTTGGCACAGCTGCCTGCCAGGACTCTTGCCCGCTGTTAAGACATTATCTTCTCAGTGATAATCTTTGTTATTTCTCTGACAGGACCTTGCCACTGAGGAGTCTTGTCTTTGTAGCAAAGCTGGCTTCTCAGTGACAATAAAAATACCTTCTGCCATTCAGACATTTTGGGTTCTCAAATTATTTCACATTGTGTGCGCTGACCAGAGGAGATTGTCACATCAATTCTCTACCATTAGACCCACATTAATACTGCTAGGTTATGCATGATTTCAGCAAAGAATTTCTGGATATTTCATGAATAGTCAAAAGAAGCTTCAAGCCCCAAAGATAATTTCATTCTTAATATATTAATATAGTTTAATATATAGTAATATTTACCCAAGATCAAATTAATTAAGGTCATATAACTGAACTCACCAATAAATAGGTAATCGGTTATTTATACTACAGTATTTCCCTATTTGTAGGAAGAATTCTCCTATTCCTGATTTTAGAGTTTATATTTTAATTCTAAAATTTTTCATATCCTTAATTTTTGCATAATTTACCTTTTAAAAATATATTCCTCTCTCTTTCCTAGAGAGTCATCCCTTAAATTAAATGTAAACTGGACTCATTTGGGCATTCCCAGGTCTAATATGGAAATGCTCTCGAGAAAGCTTTTGAGCTTGTTCAATTTGTCTACTGTGGACCCTGCTGTATCCCCTGTTCTGTGGGTGGGGTAACCTCCTTTGATTGGCTTTTTTATCATTAAAACTGGCAAGACTGAACCATTTGATCTTTTGAACTGGTAAGAAAAGAAGGACTTTTCTTCTCTTTTTACACAAGCTCTGAAAAATGGCTCTGTTGGTTGTTTCTGTTTTGTGTTGTTTGTCCTTCCTAGTTTCAGGAGCTGGAGGTGATCCTCATAGACGCTGGGGTTTGAGCCATAACAACCTTGGATCCAGGATTGAAGCTGGGGAATGGGCTGGGATTCAAGCCAAAGGGGTCTTTTGTATTTGGACACTAAGCTATGAATCTAATCCCTTCCCCAGACACTAAGGTAGTATGGGGAAGGATGCAGAATGTGTGTAGCACTATGTATTCCCTTTTGTTTTTGTTTTAATTTAAATTTTCTTTCTGAAGAAAACATTTCTTTGTAAAAGCCAATTTGGCTGTTACATACTACATACATACATAGTTGGGACCACAGACCTATACCCCTTGCAATTGAATGAATATCGTTGGTGGAAAGGGGAGCCATTTGCATAGAACTTAGACACTCCCCAACCTCCCATAAGGAGACCAGAGAATCCTGGGGGTTAATGAATAATCGAATACACTCTGCCTTGAATTAGTATAGGCCAGACTGGCCTGGATTAACAAAAATAATAAACAATAAGGAAATCTAATCAACTGGGCAAAAAAAAAAAAAAAAAAAAAATCTGTCTTTAAATGTAAAATTCCCTATCCACAGTCCCCCACTTCTGCAAAGAAAAGGTGTAGAACTTAGAATTTAAATCAATTGTCTAGCACAAACCACACACTCTCCATTCTCTGGAGATAAGATAGGTACACAGAAAAAATTCTCTTATTAGAGATTCAATTGCACTTGGAAGTAAAAACTACCACACAAAAATAAGACAACACCATGTTCAGTTAAGTTAGAAATTTCTTGAGGAAAAGTAACACAGATCTTTAAAAGTATAAGTTACAGATCTGAATTAGTGGAAGTTTTTGCTCTTTGAACTCTCAACTATATGGATGTAGATGCTCCAAAAGTACTATAGAATAGCAGTTTATCTCTGACTTTCAGCTTCTTTGCCTATGAAATGTTTAATGTTACCTGTCTCATCTAGCTCACAGAGCTGTTGTGAGAATCAAACCAATTAGTGTACATGAAGCATTTCACAAATCTAAAAACTCCACAAATGTAAGTTAGTATTACTGCAATTATTATGGGGTTTCAGGGAAGATAGAAATCAAAATGGTCTGGAATAATCAAGAAATAAATGAATGACTGAATGAATAAATAAAAAAATCATTTAATTTAAACGTTCTTTCCTTTTAAAATGTTAAACTCCAAATTCTTTCCCACTTCTCCCCTACTTATTGAGAAAACAAGCAATATGATATCATATATGTGAAATCATGCAAAACATATTTCCAGTTAGCCATATTTTTCTTTCTTTCTTTCTTTTCTTTTCCTTTTTTTTTTTTTTTTTTTTTTTGCTGAGACAACTGGGGTTAAGTGATTTGCCCAGGGTCACACAGTTGAAAGTGTTAAGTGTCTGAACTCGGGTCCTCCTGACTTCAGGGCTGGTGCTCTATCCACTGTGCCACCTAGCTGCCCCCATATGTTTTTTTTTTAAAGAAAATAAAATAAAGTGAGAAAATTGTGCTTCTTGGATTCAAAATTCATCAGTTGTCTCTATGGAGGCAAAACACAATTTTTCATCATGAATTCTTTGGCTACATAGCTGCCCCTAAAATCCTACCTTTTATAGAAAGCCTTTATTCAGTTAATTATCTCTTAATTATCTTAATATATAGCTTGCTTTGTATATATTGTCTCCTCCATTAGATTGTAAGTTTCTTAAAGATAGAGGCTGATGTTAGCCTCTTTTTGCATCTCCAGAGTAGCACAGTACCTGGCACACACTTAATAAATGTTTATAGATTAATTGATCTCTAAGGAGAAGTGGGTATGGAAGCTAACAGAGTACTACAGTGATATGCTCAAAATCATATAGCTAAGGGCATGGAGTTGTGGGAACCCCCTTCTGGTTGGTGCAGCCCTTCATAAATGAATTTATGAACCCGAAAAGTTAGACAGGCTCTAGTTTATTTGCACGGGGAAGTCAGCTTTTTGCTAGGAGTCTAACTTCCTTAGTGGCAAGGTCCTGACAGAGAAGTAAAGGTCTAGTAGAGTAATCCGGATAGAGAGGTAAAGAGGGGCATCCTCCTTTTAGGGAAATGTGTGAGAGAGACAAAGAGAGGTTAACGCTGAAAAAGAGAATGTCTTTCAGTGGGCAAAGAGTCCTTCATAGGTAGCTATGCCAAGGCAGGTCCCGTGGCCTGACATGATTTCTGCTTTTGGTCCTCTGCAAGAAGTTGGGCTGAAGGAAGCTTGTTATATGGGCAGCTCTTGTTGGGGGCTGAGAGCAGTTTGAGTTGTAATCAGAATAGAGAATCTTTCAATTGAATGAGTGTCCCTGGGCTAATCTCCGATTCAATGGAGTTGGACAGAAATGTCTATCTCCAACTCAGGCTAAGTAGGAGTGGTCCAGGACTCAACTAGTCTCACCCAGATAACAGAATGAAACCACTTTTTCTTGATTCACTGGGGCAGTGAGAGCTTCTCCGAGGGAGTTTCCCAAGCGTCCCCCCCAAAGTCTGAGAGAGAGTGACAGTTTCGGGGCTCCCCTTGTCACCAGGACTTGTCTTTCTAACTCCAAGTCAGAACTCAAGTTCTTTCTGAACTTGAATAATTCCTTTCTGAACTCTTTGAATGCAGATCTTTCTGACCTCAAGTCTAGCTCCAACCAACAACAGGCAGGCTGTTTAGCTGCCTCAAATTCTTCCTCTACCAAAAGAAAAATATAAATTCAATTTAATAATCATGAAAATCACTTAGTGCTAGACACTGGGGATACAAAGACTAAAAGGAAACATCTTCCTCCCCTTAAGAAGCCTATATTCTACTAGAGGAATAAGTCCCTTTTTGCCTGTGTTTCTGATCGGTCTTTTCAGTTAAATCTGATTCTTCATGATCTCATATAAGGTTTTTTTTGACAAAGTACTGGAGCGGTTTGCTGTTTCCTTTTCTAATTCATTTTATAGATGAGGAAACTGAGGTAGATAGGATTAAGCTCAGTATCCCATAACTAGTAAGTGCCTGAAGCCAAATTTGAGCTCAGGAAGGTATGCTTCCTGACCTCATAGCTGTTGCTCTATTCACTGTGCCAGCTAGCTGTGTAAATGGGAACTTAGTACAGAGGAAGAGGCATTAGATTTGGACTCTGAAGAACTGGATGTGAATCTCATCTCTTTAATTTGACTAAGACTTTAAACCATTCTGGACACGTTTCTCCATCTGTCAAAAGGGAGAGTGTTGTGCTGAGTAGAACCTGACAATCCCTACCAACACTATATCTATGATTGCAACTTGGTTTTAACCCTCTTTGAGCCTGTTTTCTTTTAAAAGAAAGAGGTTAGACCACATGACCTTTAAGTCAATTGTAGTTTTGAATCTGTAATTTTGTAAATTGAATCAAGCATTTAAGTGACTAATATCTGCCAGGCACTGTCCTAAGAGCTAGGGATTTTTGTTGTTGTTGTTGTTGAGGCAATTGGGGTTAAGTGACTTTCCCAGGGTCATACAGATAGGCAGTGTGAAGTGTCTGAGATCAGATTTGAACTCAGGTCCTCCTGACTTTAGGGCTGGTATTCTATCCACTGCGCCACCTAACTGCCCCTAGGGATTTTTTTAAAAAGCAAAAAATAATTACTGCTTTCAAGGAGCTCAAAGTCTGAATTTTACAATACAAAATACTTTCTTTAAAAACATTTTTTCCCAATCAGCAAATCTGCTTTTTCTCCCTTCATCTCCCTTAAGAACAAAAAAAGAGAAAATCTCTTTGCAAATACGCATAATCAAGCAAAACTAATCTCTTTATTTCCTATGTCAAAAAAAAAAAAAAAAAGTCTCATTCTGCACTCTGAATCCTTCAATTTTCGATCAAGAGGTGGGCAGCAAGTTTCATTAGTCCTCGAATCATGGTTAGTACTTACTGATTAGAGTGCCTAACATTTTCAAAGTTCTTTATAATATTGTCATTATATAGTTTTCTTAGTTTTGTTCACTTATTAGTTCATATAATTCTTCCCATGTTTCTCTTAAACCATCCCATTGATAATTTAACACAATATTATTCCACTACATTTATACACCACAACTTGTTCAACCCTTTCCCAATGGTTGAACATCCCTCAGATTGTCATTTTTTGCAACTCAAAAAAGCTCTATTTTTGCACATCTCTTATATATATTTTTATTTTTAGTATCAGCCTTCCTGTAATCTACCCTCCTAATTCTCTCTTCTCCCATATCCCTATTAAGTGAAATGTGTTATCTATACCCAATTATATATTCTTCCCTCTCATCACTTCAGATGGGTTGTAGGGATTTTGCTATTTTAAGGATCTTGGGTTTGGCATACTGGAATATTTCCTCTGGGTACTGAGAAGTGGTGATTGAGGTTTTAGTGAATGTTGTGATGGGACTTTGAGGATAAAGTTGAGATTTGAAGAAAAGTTAAGTTGTATTTGGATAGATACTATAAAAACATAAGATGTAGCCCTAGAAAGGCCTTAGAGCCTACTCCAATCTCCTTTATAGATGAGTAAACTGAGAATTAGAGAGGTTAAGTTGTTCTGTTATTTTGAAGCAAGAATTAAAATCCAGGTTTTCCCATTCCAAATCCAGTGTTTTTTTTCAGTTCACAGTGGATTTGGAAATTTATGGTGAGATAAGGACATATTCCCTGATCTACACTGTACTGGAATATAAGGAAAGAAATGGACTAATAAATAAACCTATTTTTATAGGATCATAAGACTTTGGGTTAGCTTAGGACCATGTAATCCAACTCATTTATTTTATATAAACCAAGGCCCAGTATGTAATTGATTTACCTAGATTAAAATTGACATCTAATTCTAAATCACTTAACTCTAAAGCCACTTTGGTCTTACATTTTATTCTCCCCACTATGTTTTCCTAGCCATTAACATTGGCCTCCATCCATTATCTTTCTCCTGGCTGTCCCCCTTGCCTAGAATATTCTCCCCTCCTCATTTCAATTTCCTGGCTTTTCTGATCACCTTCAAGTGATCTTTCCAGGTGTCCTTCCTCTTTCCACATTAACATATTACATCCCATTTATACTATATGTATGTATTTTGTATGCATATAATTGTTTGCAGGTTTTCTCCCTCATTAGAATGTGAGCCCCTCTAAGTCAAAGATAATAAAAGTTAAGTTCCCGGATACTTTAAAAATAGTTAAGTTCATGAGGTTAACACCTTAAAGTCAACATGTAAACAAGTATGTATTAAGCACTTGTGTATTAAGTATCGGTACCAAACACTATGCTAAAATCTGTGGATACAAAGACAGACAAAAACCAGTCTCTTTTTTCAAGAAATTCCAATTTTATGGCAGAGATAATATGCAAACAATTAAATACAAATAAGATATATGCTGGGTAATTTAGAGAAATAGCAGAGAGAGATACCTAACATTGAAGGAATCTGGAAGGAATCAGAAGATAAGATTTTTAGCATAGATTTAAGTATGTCAGGAGTCAGAGGTGAGGAGGGAGGGAATTCCAAGCTTGGGAGAAGACAAGTGAAAATATATGGAGAAGGCGTGTTTTGTTGGAGGAACACCAAGTAAGTCAGTGTCTGCACCAAAAATCTTTTTTCCCCCTTAAGTAATAGCCTTTTATTTTAAAAATATAGGTAAGGATAATTTTCAGCATTCACTCCTACAAAGCTTTGTGTTCCAAATTTTTTCTCCCTCTTCCCCCATTCCCTCTTCTAAGCAGCAAGTAATACGTTAAACATGCAGAATTCTTCTATACATATTTCCACAATTAATATGATGCACAAGAAAAATCAGATAAGGAAAAAAATGAAAAAATAAAAAGCAAACAAAGGCGAAAATACTATGCTGCGATCCACAATCAATCCCCATAGTCCGCTCTTTGGATGAAGATAGCTCTCTCCATCACGTCTGCTGGAATCACTTCATTGTTGAAAAGTCACGCAGGAATCTCTTTAATAAGCAGTCATTAACAAAAAAGGAACTTAACATCAACAAAAATGAACATGTAAGCATTCAAAGAACAGAAAAAGAAGATTGCATGAGAAGCATTCTCAATTACATTAATTTTTTCCGTTAGAGGTACATATGAAATTTAACAGGTTGATACCCCCTTTGTCCTGCTTTTGTCCTCTTCCGACCTTTGTTTTCTATTTTTAAAAAGTCTCCTACATGCTTTTCCCCCCCCCATCTCTCCCACCCGCCGACTTGGCTCCAACTCTCTCCCTACCAAAAAAAAATCTCTCCCTTGTTAAAAAGTCTAATAAAGCGGTCGTTTGCAATCCTATTTGTAAAACAGTGTTTTTTGGGGGAC
This sequence comes from Sarcophilus harrisii, assembly GCF_902635505.1. Lineage (NCBI taxonomy): Eukaryota > Metazoa > Chordata > Mammalia > Dasyuromorphia > Dasyuridae > Sarcophilus > Sarcophilus harrisii. The sequence continues at coordinate 455,850,310 of NC_045427.1, forward strand.
ATCAAAAAAAAAAAAAAAAAGACGTAGGGGAGTAAGTGACCCTCGGGCTCTCTCCCCAGAGCAGGAAGCGTCCCTCTGAAGCGGAGGCCCCAGGGAGGGGTGCGGTAGTTAGGGTGGCTGGGAAAGGGCGCTAGATACGAGCCCAACGTCGGAAGGCTCCCGGGAAGAGCGGAGCTGAGCCGCGAAGTGATTAGATGACCTTTCCATCACAGCATGGGCGGTCTCCGAGACTGCACTGACTCCCGACCACCCAGAAAGCAGCGCCAAGTGAAGACCCCAGACACATCTCGGGGCAGACGCACACAAGGCTTTTTTTTTTTTTTTTTTTTAAGCCGAAGATTACTGCGCACGCGCAGAGCCTCGCCCTCAGGTGTATCCTCGAGCCGAGAACAGGGTGTGGAATAGAAGCTCATAATGTTGGGGAGGGGGGAGGTTTAAGTGTAGAAGGAGAGGGCAGGGGTCGCGCAGGCGCGATGCCTCGTTATTTGGTTTTGAGAAGCCTAGATGCCCCTGGGAAAGGAGAAAACAGTTGGGCTGGACTAGGGGGAGGGGAACCAGGGTCTTCATTCCCCTCCCCCTACTCTCCCAGTCAGAACTCCAGAACTAGGATCCTTGGGGGAATTAGGTGGGGCTTAAGTCTCTGGTTATTTGGGGATTTTTTTTTCTTGATACCCTCACCTAGGGCCCTAGACTGCCCACTCGAGAAAAGAGACTATTGAGACGTAGGCATGGAGAACATCTTTTGGGCAAGAACTCGATTTGAGGGTGGGCTTGGTGGGGGATGCCAGATTTATCTTTTTAGGGAGAGGGGAGAAGTCAAACGGGAGTCAGCCGGTGCAATGCGTTAACTTCTTTGAAAGCCCCCACCTCATTTTTATTGCCTACTTCATGAATCCTGATTTTCACTCTAGAACTCGTGGAGGTGGGGGTGGGGGTCGGCATTGTATGCCCAGTAATTAAAGTTGGTTCCAGGAAGTTTTCGATGTATATCACCTCAGTTCTCCAGTCTTACAGCTCTCCAATCCTCCTTCCCTCCCACTTCTCCACCTCCTCCCCAGCAAACGGAACTTTAGTTTTGGAAGGGACATTAAACATGGTCCAACGATTCCCTCTTAGCTACTCTCACTTTACAATGAAGCAACTAAGGCTTAGAAACTGATTTGCTCATTGAATTCGCAAAACCAGAAGTAAAACCAATACAGGTCTCTGGCTCTCAGCCCAAGTATCTTTCCACCGCACCTGTATATGATACACAGTTCCGGTTGATATCCCTCAAGTTTCCTGAGGTCTGAAATAAAGACCGAGTAAATTTCCTTCCCTCCTCCCCCCAAGCTGCACCAACTTTCCAAAGGATAATTTCCAGATGGTACCGGGTCCAAGACAAAAGTTCCCGCTCCTGTTTTAGGATTCAGCTCTTAGGGACCAATGTGGCTTTTAGTACCGTTCTCAAAAGAGCAGCGTAAAAGCTACGTGGGAACAGGGCTGGCATTTGGTGTAAGCCTCAGTGTAATAGAGGAAAGGCAGCCCCCAACAACCGCACACACACATAACCTAAACTCAGTCTCCAAAAGTCCCAGGTTTTCCGAGGTGACCACGGACCTTCCAGCACTTAACAACCTTTCCCCTAGGCCAATTTGTCTGCTTTCCTGAAGCTGCACCACCCCTGGCTCCAGGGTTTCCAGGGCTCCAGGGGATACAAACATGAGGAGGTGGAGGAGGAGGAGAGGGAAGGACGGAGGGAGGGTGGAGGAGTGAGCTCAGCCTCCCTCCCTTGCCAGTAGGGGGAGGGGTCAGGGATCGAATCTCCAGCCCAGACCGCCAGCCAGTCCAGTGCTCTGCTGGGACTCACCGCCACGGGAAGACGGGAGGAGCCCCCTACTTCTGGTCTCCAGCATCCTCAGCTCTCCCTAGGCCAGGATCCAATATGACGGACACCTTACCGCCCCCGGCCGGCCGACCCTTGGAGGAGGGGGAATGCTATTTCCGAAAGGTAGGCTGCTCAGGGATTCGGGGAACGAAGGTGTGGGAAAAACGACGAACCTGGTTTGGGGCGGAGGGAGTTGTGACGACTTTAGGTGAATTGCACTTCTTGTTAGACTCTGCTGGTGCCATGTCCCGGGCAGGTGCAGCTTTTGCCAGTCCCGGGAAAGCCTCAGAGTCCCTCCTTCCTGGCCCCCAAAGCTGCTCAGCGCCCTATAATCTCCCGGGTCAGGACGAGGAAATGGACGATAGAGATTTAGTCTGTCTGAACTGGAGGTCTCTCTGCTCGGTTTGTTCTGGAGAGCAGGAGTCCCTTTCCTTCCTCTCTTTGCTTTCCACTCTCTTCCTGGCCTTCAATGGAGACATGTGGATCCCATGAGGTCGTGGGGAATAGAGATTTGCTGCAGGAGGAACTTTTCCTGGGGTTTTAACCCCACAACGAAAGCATTGCTTACCACAGGAGTCGATGTTAGATCGGTGAAATGAGATAGTTCTGAAGGGAACTCGAGAGAGCACTGAGATTTAAAGAGTTGGCGAGATTTTTGTTGCTAAGGACAGGACAATGGTGGTGGTTTAGGATTTAAAGAGAGTAGAAACTCTTCTAATGGGTCAAGTTACCTGTAGCATTTTAACCTTGGGAGCTCACTGGTGATTTCCCGCACCACCAGTTTCAGCAGGTGTCTCTTCAAAAAGTTATATAAATTCAGATGGAAACAGCAGAATACTTTTCTCAGCCCCAGAAAAATGAGTTGATAAAGGATAAGTTAATATGGAATTTTATTTCAACATGTGGATTAAGAATTCATTTTCCTCACAAAACTTTTGAGTTATTTTGACCAGATGTTTTCCTTATAAAGAGCAGAGAGAGGAAAGGAATGGATCGTGGTCTCTAATTGTGATACAGGTTATAAAATAGCTGCTTTTCCCTAAAGTTAATGGTGAAATTCCAAGTTGCAAGTGCATTTTGTACTTTTTTTTTTTTTTTTTAAACTTAGATAACTTTAGTAAGGCAGTTGGTTGTAGTATTTCTCACTTTGGGATATGCTGTTGGATTTGGTACAATGGATTTAAGACAAATTTAAGTTAGGGAAAGCCACTGTGTAATTTTGTGGCAAGTCATATAACCTTCTGAGGCTTCAATTTTCCTAATTGCAGAAAGAAGATTCTAGTTCAGATGATTTTTAAGTACCATTTCGGCTCTAAAATGATATTCTATGATTTTGTCGAAGTGCAGCATTATCGAAGGGTAACTCAGAAAGATTGTGAATTCAGGTATCAAATCTGATTGGGAAAGAGCAATCAGGTTTCAGTGCCAGTGTTAAAGGTAGTAATTTCCCCCTCTACTTCTACAATTTATATGAATACTAATTTAATTTGCCTTTCAGCAGTTATACATTAGCAATTATGAACTGGTGTTATTATATAGCAGCAGTAGGCTGTGGAGTGAACAAGAAGAATTATGGGTCATGTTTTCTGGAGAAATATAAAGATCAATTCTGACTTAAAGTTTTGTCAAATACACCATTAGTAGTTATGTATTGATGGGGTGCATGGTACTTCCAGGCAACTGAGAGATCTGGGAGAAGACTTGCCTATGCAAAGAGAGATAATTATTAGGCAATACAGATCTGGATGATGCAATCCAAACAAGTAGGCAGGACTATACCACATTAGGAAAGATCCATAGTAATAAAACTTGGTTTTGAGACCCTTTTCAATTTTGATTATTCTTTCAAAATAATCTGCTTCTGAGTTTGAATAATGCTGGGTAGAAATGATAAGGTATTTTGATGACTCATTGTACTACAATTCTTCTCAGGTGAATCCAAAAATACCTCTTCTGGAACCTTGTCAGTGATGACTAGGATGGTTATTATTTTTTATAGCTTTCTGTGCAGAGTGTATAATTGGAAATAGGGAAGTGAAACTTTGTTTCTCAGTACAATCAGCTCTCAACTATTCAGGGTCTAATTATCCAAACCTCTTCCTACTTTTTTATGATCCCTATCTTTGTTTTTTTTTTTTTTTTTAAACTATAGTAACATCTCAGATGAAAAGTAAAGAGAAGGCTGGCTGTGGTTCCAAGTCTTGCCTCGGTATACATACATATACACTTGATCATATATGTGTATATATATGTACGTGTATAGTGTATATACATATAATTACACATATATATTCTCACACACATGTGTTGTGTGATCCTGGGCAAGTCATTTATCCTCTCACTGTTCCAGACAGTTCTCTATGTCTATATCTAGTTGTTGAACTATATCAGCAAAGGCGGTTTCTAAACTAAAAATTCCTTATACAAATGAAATCAGGTTTGGACTTAAAAAGGGAAGAAAATCAGAAAAGGATAGACAGAGTTCAGTTTAACTGACTGAATTCAATGACCTAGTTTCAACTTTCATACTCTGATTTCTGACACAGCTCTTTTCTAGTTGAGAGACAAGGTAGCATGATCTAATTTAGAGAACCAGCATGATAGAATGAAAAGAACACTGACTTGGGTCAGAGGAATTGGGTTCACATTAATCTCTTTGGCACCCATATTCTATGTGTATAAAGTGAGAGGGTTGGAGCCTCTGTGGTCCCTTTCAGCTTTAGTTTGATTATACTGTTATCCCTTCCACATCTTGAGGGTTTAGGTGCATGGGTACCCTTGCAATCTGGAAAATATGAATAAAAATTTTTGATCCTCCCTTTATACTAGAGAAAAAGTATGAATTATTATGATATAAAAAGATAAAAGTTGTTGCTGTAATACAATAACTATACATATATTTTATGGATTTCTGAGTTTCTAAATTTCTTCAGTGTTGCTTGCTTTTGAGTGTCATCTGCTGCTTTTACAAAACTCTCCAAAAATTCTTACTTAATTTCTCATGCAGATCTAAAGATATTGTGCAATTTCAGTGAGGAAAGTTGGAGTTTGGAATCGATAACTGTACTGTGATCCCATGACTTGGGTTCAAATTCAGCTTTGCCACTTAACTTGTATGACCTCAGAGATTCTTTCTGTTCTTAAATTCCTTCCTCTCAAATGAGGAGGTTGGATTTGATAATTTCAAGGTGTTTTTTTCCATCTCTAAATTAATGATCTCCCTATCTGTCTGACTGTTCTTACTGTCTTATCATCCATCTCCTTCCTGCTTAGCATAGATGTCTACAAAGTTACACCCTGGACTCTTTTCTCTTTTTTATTTTATTTATTTATTTATTTATTTTTTATTTAATAGCCTTTTATTTACAGGATATATGCATGGGTAACTTTACAGCATTAACAATTGCCAAACCTCTTGTTCCAATTTTTTACCTCTTACCCCCCCACCCCCTCCCCTAGATGGCAGGATGACCAGTAGATGTTAAATATATTAAAATATAAATTAGATACACAATAAGTATACATGACCAAAACGTTATTTTGCTGTACAAAAAGAATCAGACTCTGAAATATTGTACAATTAGCTTGTGAAGGAAATCAAAATTGCAGGTGTGCATAAATATAGGGATTGGGAATTCAATGTAATGGTTTTTAGTCATCTCCCAGAGTTCTTTTTCTGGGCATAGCTAGTTCAGTTCATTACTGCTCCATTAGAAATGATTTGGTTGATCTCGTTGCTGAGGATGGCCTGGTCCATCAGAACTGGTCATCATATAGTATTGTTGTTGAAGTATATAATGATCTCCTGGTCCTGCTCATTTCACTCAGCATCAGTTCGTGTAAGTCTCTCCAGACCTTTCTGAAATCATCCTGTTGGTCATTTCTTACAGAACAGTAATATTCCATAATATTCATATACCACAATTTATTCAGCCATTCTCCAACTGATGGACATCCATTCAGTTTCCAGTTTTTAGCCACTACAAAAAGGGCTGCCACAAACATTCGTGCACATACAGGTCCCTTTCCCTTCTTTATAATCTCTTTGGGATATAATCCCAGTAGTAACACTGCTGGATCAAAGGGTATGCACAGTTTGATAACTTTTTAAGCATAGTTCCAAACTACTCTCCAAAATGGTTGGATTCGTTCACAAATCCACCAACAATGCATCAATGCTGGACTCTTTTCTCAATGTATTCACTTTCTTGGTAATCCCACCTACCTCCAAGGATTTTATTCTCACCTACTTGAAGATAAATCTCAAATTTATATATCAATTCCAATCTGTATCTAGAAAATAGTCCAAATTACCAACTGGCTCCTGAATATCTCCACTTGCATGTACCTTTGGGAATTCAGCATTCCCAAATCTTCCCCTCTAACTCTTCCCTTCCTCTAAACTTTCCTGTTGCTATATAGAATGCTATTAACCATCTCCCCCCTAACTCATGTTCACAACTTGTCTGTCTCCCTTTCTTTCTCCCTCTCCTTCTCTCTTTCCTCATCTCCTTTTTTTTTTTTATCTCTTCCTACTTCCTTTGCTCTCTCAAGCCTCATCTAATCAGTTGACTAATTCTATCATGGGTAGCTGGATGGCTCTGTGGATAGAGTGCCAGGCCTGGAATCAAGAATACTCATCTTTGTGAGTTTCCTGTATGACCTTGGGCAAATCACTCAATCCTATTTGCCTTAGTTTCCTCATTTGTAAAATGTCCTGGAGAAGGAAATGGCAAATCACTATAGTGTTTTTGCCAAGAAAATCCCAAATAAGGGTCATAAAAGATTTGGACACAATTGAAAAACGACTGAACATCAACAAATTTCTGTCAATTCCACTTCCATAACATTTCTTTTCTTTCTTTCTTTTTTTTATTAAAGGTTTTTATTTACAAAACATATTCATGGGTAATTTTTTAACATTGACCTTTGCAAAAGCCTTGTTCCAAATTACCCTCTCCTTCCCCTTTCCTAAATGGCAGGTAGTCCAATACATGTTAAATCCAGTATATGTATACATATTTATACAGCATAACATTTCTTAACATCAATTTTCTCCATACTCACAGAACCACTATCCTGATTCATACCCTTACCATCTCCATTTGATTTCAGTAGCTTCTAAATTCATTAATCTTTCTGCTTCTGATTTCTCCTTTCTCCATTTAGTCTTATACCCAGGTGCCAAAGTAATTTTCTCAAGTTCTAAGGAACTCCCTCTCCTCTGTGCCAGTGGTTACTCTGAATGTGGAAAATTACACATATTGTCAGACTTGATTGATATGTTGAAGTTCTTTGTTTTCTCTGGGAAAAAAAAAATTAATTACAAGGGATGGCTTCCTGGGCAGGGAAGAGAGGAGGGATATATTCAGAAGTGAAAGATAGATTTAGCAACTGAAATTTTTATTTCAGTGGTATAGGGAACTCCTGGCTGGGGAAATTGCCTCTATCAGTTTGGTATGATTTTCTTTCTCCGAAACTGAGATTTGTCCAGAGTCCTGAGAACCTAAATGATTTGTTCATAGAATCAGACATCCAGAATGTGTCAGAAGTGGGACTAGAATTCCAGGTCTTTCAGGATTTCAAAACTGGCCTTCTATTCACTATACCACATAGTCACTACATACAAAGTAGATCTAAAATAAGCTAGAAGTATGAGAATGAGAAGACCTGTAACCCATTTTGACTATTTAAAGTTTGTATGATCTTGGGTAAATCCCTTAGTTGTCTCATCTGAAAAAAAAATTGTTGAGGGTTTGTTGAAATTCTAACTTTTATAAAAGAATCTGAGCCGCATGGCATAGTAGGAAAAAACATTAGACTGGGAATCAAGAGGCCCATGTGGTACCCCATAGATCTATGTGTGATCTGATAACAAACACTTTTGTCTTCCTGGGGCTTAGTTCCACATTTAAGACATGAAAAAAATTAAGACTGATCTTTAAGGCCACTTACAAGTTTGATATTCTGTTTTTAAATTTTTTTTATTAAAGCTTTTTATTTACAAAACATGCATGGGTAATTTTTCAGTATTGATCCTTGCAAAACCTTATGTTCCAAATTTCCCCCTCCCCCCCAATGGCAGGTAATACAATACATGTTTAAATATGTTAAAATATATGTTAAATCCAATATATGGGTACATATTTATCCAGTTATCTTGCTGCACAAGAAAAATCCGATCAAGAAGGAAAAAAACGGAGAAAGAAAACAAAATGCAAGCAAAGAATAACAGAAAGACTGAAAATGTTATGTTGTGATTCACATTCAGTTTCCAAAGTCCTCTCTCTGGATGTAGATAGCTCTCTTCATCACAAGATTATTGGAACTGATCTGAATCAACTTATTGTTGGAAAGAGCCATGTCCAAGGTCGTATATTCTGTGCCTGTAAGCATAGATCATAAGATATAGATTTAGAGGTAGGGAGGACCTCAGAGAACATTTAGTGTGATTATCTTAAAAAAAAAAAAAAAAAACTTAGAAATAGATCATAGGGGGCAGCTAGATGGCACAGTGGGTAGAGAGCTTTGTTGAAGTTAGAATGACCTGAGTTCAGATTCAGCCTCAGACACTTAACACTTATTAGTTATGTATCTCTGGGTAAGTTACTCAATTCCAGTTGCGCCCAAGAAAAAAAAGAGAATATGTCACAGTTCAATTCAGCAAGTACTGTACTATATGAGGTATCACAGAGAGCAAAAAAGACATATGTTCCAAGTTATGGGATGGTGATAGAGGTCCAATCTTAGGAGTTCTCACAGCGTTCTTTTCAGATTGATTGGAATTCAGTAGAGCTCAATACTCAGTTTTTTTCTGAAATTCCCTTAAATATCATAGAGCTGTTTAGTTTCAGTTTTCAAATGTGGGTTTAAGTTTTTAGGGGGAAAATGTTTATAAATAATATGTGTCTATGAAGATATATTATAGGATCATTGGATTCAGAGATGGAGGGAACCTTAGAGATCATCCAAACTGACATTTTCATTTTACAGATGGAAAACCTAAGGTTCTGGGAAGGGAAGTGATTTATTCAAACTATACAGGTATAATAGCCTAGCAGGGATGCAGAGACTGTACCTTCACACTTCAGATTCAACAACTGAAAATAACCCTAAATATCACGTATTTTCTCTCTGTACGCCTGTTTAGACACTTTGAGCCATCACTTTGTGTTAAGAGTATGTTAAAAGTTTAAAAAAATTAATAAAGAATTATTCTGGATGGAGCAGATCTAGATGAGGGTTTGCAGTACAGAAATACGAAGAGAAGGGCAAAGGGAACATAAAAGACACTTTTGAGAAATAAATTTGAGTGTAATTTCATTGATCTGAGATGGGAAAACCTGTCACAGATAGAAAGCTGTAAAAGATACCAAGACCAGAACTTTAAAAATGAAGTTCTTTTACCTATGGAGAGGGTATTTATATGAAATAGAAAGATGAATCATTACTTTAAAATATTAGTGTAATAGAGGGAGTTCCCCACTATTTCACTTGATATAGAAGATGAGGAATGTGTTCACAAGGTGTTGATGAAATGTTAAACTGACCAGGAATATTCTAACTCATTTCTGTATGAGGTGCAAACACCTCTGTGATTCAGTCTAAAAAGGAACCACCCAACTAATTGACCAAACAAATTAGCCATGCCCCCGAGGCTTTTAAAGAGCTAAGCTCTGGACAAATTTCAGGGATCTGTTCGAGCTAGTAGTGACTCCTACACATAAATCAGGGAGCAGAATAGAGACAGTACATTTAGACAGTTATATAAGGAGAAAATCACTTGAAGGAAAGAGATCTTTGAACCAGAGAGAGAGGCAATTATGATATTGAGAGGAGTCTTGAGAACCTAGCTGAACAACTTTCTTAGCAAAGATGCTACATTCAGGGGACGACCTTGAAAAAAATTACAAAAATAGGAAAAAGACTCCTAAACCCTGTGAGTTGCCCTTGCCATACATGTATTCTGTATGAGTGCTTCACTATTATTCTACATTACTTTTATGCTCATTCTTCTCATGGATGATGTGTGTATTTGTGGAAGAGTATACCCCGGTTGATGGGAAAACTTCTGTAGCAGCTACTACAAAATGCCTTTGCTAAGGGCTCATTCCTCTTGGAAGCCCACCAGTAGGGGCTCATGATCTATCATTAGTAATTTAAGCTTTTGGGGTTATCCCTGAGACCTGAGAATAATTGCCTTTCTATGGATAGGATAACTCAGAGGAACTAATGCATCTCATAAATTATTTTAAAATGAAACTTGTGTCTCTCAATTGTGAAAAAAATGTTTTAAAGTTGCATCAAACAAAAAAAAGTGAAATTTTCTGTTTTTTTTTTTAAGTAGAAACAAAGTAAGTCTTCCTGATCAGAGATTTATATCTTGTTTTAATTAAAGTTGATCTGAATCAAATTCACTCTGAATGGGGAACAGGTTTAAAGAGTTGGCCAAAATAGCCAACACAAAAAGACAGTCCTTATAATTGAGTTAATTCAAGAAATTTATTATTACAAGCAAAGTTGTCCACTATATGATGATCAATTCTGATGGATGTGGCCCTCTTCAACAATGAGATGAAACATATTAGCTCCAATAGAACAGTAATGATTTGAACCAGCTACACCCAGCGCAAGAACTCAGGGAAATGAGTGTGAATCACTACATAGAATTCCCAATTCCTCTATTTTTGTCCGCCTGCATTTTTGATTTCCTTCACAGGTTAATTGTATACTATTTCAAAATCCAATTCTTGTGCAGCAAAATAACTGCATGGACATGTATACATATATTGTATTTAACATATGCTTTAACATATTTAACATGTATTGGTCTACCTGCCAACTGGGAGAAGGAGTGGGGGGAAGGAGGGGAAAAATTGGAACAAAAGATTTTGCAACTTTCAATGCTGAAAAATTACCTATGCATATATCTTGTAAAGCTATAATAAAAAAAAAAAGGTTTGGCAAGGATGGAAGGTTGGAAAAATTACCCATTCATATGCCTGGCAAATAAATAAATAATTAAAAAAAAAAACAAGCAAAAGTTGTCTACAGTTGTACAACATTTTTTTTTTTCAATGCATCAGGGTTGATAGTACTGAAAAACAAAGAAAAACAAAACCTTTGTAACAAATTTCTGGGGATAAAGTAAAGCAAATTCCTACATTGGTTATGTCCAAAAATATGTCTCAATTTGCACTGAGTCCATTATCTCTCTTTTGAGAAAGTAGGTATTATCATGGGACCTTTGAAATAGTGATTGGTCTTTGTTTGATCCTAGTTTCCTACCCCTTCTTTGTAAAGAGGATGTTATGATAGGAATGTGCTCTTCACTAGTGCTCTAGATTTGATATATTCTTCTTGTGCTTCTTGATTCCCTTCTCTTTATTTCACCAAAAGCCCAACCACAAATTCTTAAACTTTCTTTCCTCTTAAACTTCCCCAATCTTTTTCTATGCTTAGGATTTGTTCAGAACTAATCTCTCCTTTAATCTCCCCTGCCTCTTATTCCTCCTTTTCCTTTTCTTCCTCAATCCTTTTTCTGAGTAGAATTTGTTTTACTTAGAACTATTTTCTCCATTAATCTATCTTCCCTCTTATTTCTTCTCCTTTTGCTTTTTTTCTTCTGTTTTACTGTTGAGTGAAATATATATCTGTACCCACTGCTTGTGTATTCTTTATTCTCTTAATCAGTTATGATAATGAGCTTTAGAGATTCCTTTTCCTACCTCTTCCTGCTTTTTTGTAAAGTCTTCTAGCTATGTATGCAAATTATAAGATAATTTCTCCTACTTTTCCTCTCACTTTTTCTCTCTTAGTGTTTTCCTTTTCTTTTAAATAATCAATTAAAAAAACAAAAAACAAAGCTACTCCCAAGCTCTATTTCTTATTAGAAAGTCCCCAAAGCTCACAGCCTAGGTCTCACCCTTGACTCTTCACTATCTCTTACATCCCATGTCCAATCTAAGTCCAAGGTCTATTGATTTCACCTTTGCAACATTTCTTGAATAGATTCCCTTTTTTCCTCTGATGCTGCTATTATCACCTGTTGCTTAGTCTCCTACTCCAGTCCATCTTCTGTTTCAACCACTACAGTGATTTTCCTCAAGTGCAGGTCTGACCATGTCACCCACAATTTCAGGAAACTCCAATAGCTCTCTATCACTTTCAGCATCAAATACAAATTCCTCTATTTGGCCTTCAAAGGCCTAGTCTCCCCTTCCTACCTATCTATATAGCCTTTGATCCAGTGACACTGGCCTGAGAGTTCCACAAACCAGACTCCTGACTCTGGGCATTTCCTCTGGCTGCCCTCAATGTCTGTAATGTTCTTTCTTCATCTCTATGTCCTGGTTTTTCAGGATAAAATCCTGCCTTCTATAGGAAATCTTTACCAATCCTTCTTAATTCTAGTACCTTTCCTGTTATTTTTTATTTATTTACATATCTATATTTAATTATACATATCACACACACACACACACACACACACACACACAGGCATACCGTAGAGATATTATAAGTTTAGTTCCAGACCACCTAAACAAATATTGGAATAAAGCCAGTCACAAATTTTTTTGTTTCCTATTGCATATTAAAGTTAAGTTTACACTATATTGTGGTCTGTTAAGTGTGCAACAGTATCAAATCTAATATGCATGTATGTAAAAATAGTTATCTTAATTTTAAAAATACTTTATTGCTAAAATATGCAGACCCCATCTGATTTCCCTCTCCTGACTCCCCCAATTAATACTTTCCAGTACTCCTTCTTACTTTCATGATCAAATATAAAGTCCTCTATTTGGCTTTTAAAGCCTTTTTCAACATAGTCCTTTCTTACCTTTTTAGTCTTCTTATACTTTGCTCTCCTCCATATACTTTAGGATCCAGTGACTTTGATCTCCATGTTCTTCTTTGCACAAAATACTACATCTCTGGACATGCTTCTTGCCTGGAATGCTTGTTCTCCTCACCCTTGCCTCCTGACTTTCTTGGCATCCTGTAGACTCAGCTCAAATTCCACCTTCTACAAGAGGCCTTCCCAAGTTTTTTTCTCCTCATTTTCCTTTAACATTACCTTCTATTCTGTTTACATTGTATATAATATATATGTCCATAGTTCTTTGCTTTTCTGGCTGTCCTCAGGATTTTATGTAGTTCTTGATACATGTAAAGTGCTTAATAAATACCTACAGATTTTACTTTTTGAGTTTTTTATATATCTTGGAAATGAGATCTTTATTTGTAAACTATTTCCTATCTAATTTCCACTATTTTGGTTTAGTTTATGCTAAAATATTTGCATTTTATATATTCAAAATTTTCCATAGCATAATCTGTGATTCTCTCTATTCCTTGTTTTTTTTCCCCCCATGAACTCTTCCCCTATCTATAAATATGATAGGCAATTTCTTTATTCCTCTAAATTTATAATATGACTTTTTGCATCTATTATATATATAGTTACAGCTTATCTTTATATACAGTATAAGAAATTTATTTATACCTAATTTCTGGCAGACAGTTCCAATTTTATCAGCAATATATTTTTTTTAAGTTCAAATAGCAAGTCATTAATCTAGTAGTTGGGGTCTTCAGATTTATTAAGCACTATGTCACTATGTTTCTTTGTTTCCTTATGTTGTGTATAAAATCTGTTCCAATGATTACTTTTTAAAATACAGTTTGGATGATTACAGCTTTATAGTATAGTTTGCAATTTGGTAATATTAGTCCTTTTTCCTTCCCACTTTCTCTCCTCTATATAGGTTCTTGACCTGTTCTTCCAGATGAACTGTTCTATTTTTTTCTAGCTTTATAAAATAATAATTTTGGCAATTTAAAATAACATTGTAGTGCAGCTAGGTGGTACAGTGGATAAAGTGTCAGGCCTTGAGTCAGGAAAACCTGAGTTAAAGTCCAGCTTTAGACATTACTGTATGGCCCTGGGTAAGTCACTTATCTCTGCCTCAGCTTCCTCATCTATAAAAAAGGAAAAATGAGCTGGAGAAGCAAATGGCAAACCTAATCTTAGCTAAGAAAACCCCCAAATGACACCAGGAAGAATTGGACAGGACTGAACAAAAATAATAACAAATGAGTGTCATTTTAATTATATTGATTTGGCTTATCCTAGAGCATTCAATCTTTGTTTAATGTAGTTTTGTCTGTTTTTGTAAAGAGTGTAGTGTAGATGTATTCATATAATTCCTCTGTGTCTTGGTAGGCAGACTCAAATATTTTTTACATTCTGTAATTATTTTTGATAAGACTTGTTTTTTCATTCTTTCCTGCTATTTTATTGGTAAAAGGCAGAAATACTGATGAATTACGTTTTTTAATTTTGTAACTTTGTTGGAATTATTGTTTCAATTTTTACTTGACTCTTAAGAAATCTCTAAACTAATTATTTGCAAAATAAAATGACAGTTTTATTTCTTCCTTACCTATGATTGTTCCCTCTGTTTCTTTTTCTTATTTTATTATTAAAGCTGGTATTTCTAGAACTATATCAAACATTAGTGATGGCAATGGACATCCTTGTTTTATCCCTGATGTTACTGGAAAAACCTTTAGTTCTTCTGTACTATATAGAATTCTGGCTTGTGTGATTTTTAGATAGATTTTATTTGCCAAAGTAAGCAAAGACTCATTTATTCTCATGTTTCTTTTAAAAATAGTAATGAATGTTGCATCTTATCAAAAACATTTTCTGCATCTGTTGATAGAATCATAAAATGTTTATTATTATAAAATAATCTATTTTATAGTTTTCTTTAATATTAAACCAATTCAATCCTGGTATAGATTCTGCTTGGTCACAGTGTTGTTGTATTTTATATGTTACAATATCATCTCTGTTAATAATTTACTTAAACTTTTTGAATCAGTATTCATTAGGGATGTTGTTACTTTTTCTGTTTTGACTTCTTTTGGTTTAGGTACCAACATCATCATGATTTTCTAAAAAATGTTTTATTTTTTCCCAATTACATATAAAGACAGTTTTTAACCTTCATTAAAAAAAATTTTGGGGTTCCAAATGTTTTCTCCCCCTTTCTTATCTTACTTCTTTCTAAGACAGCAAGCAATTTAATATAGGTTATACATGTGCAGTCATATCATACTGTTTTTTCAAAGAACACAAACCATAGAACCATATCAAAGAACCATAAACAACCCTTCATATAAAGATGAAGATATTATTAAAGTAATTAGTGTAGGCAACCAGCCATTTAATATATAACATGCAAGGGGATACAATTATATTTTTTTTTTAAAAAATTACATTTTGTGTGCCACACCTTTTGGCTTTCCATAATATTTAGTCATTGACTTTGTGATAAGGGAAATTTTGTATTACAGTGAAAACTCAAGACCTTTGGTGAATTACCACATGGAATACCATTTTCAAATCTTGCCCATGGGGTACATAATCACTTTGATGAAACTCTGTGTTGATAGTACTTCTGTAGGTTTTTTTCTCTGATACTTCACTTCTTTATTTTTCTGGATGGGATTAGAGTGACTTTCTTTTCTGATCCATATTTACAAAAGGGCTTATTTTTATTAATAATAGCAATTCCAATTTATGTGGCACTTTTCAGTTTTCAAAGAATTTATCTCCCTTCCATTACAGATAATCCTGTGGAAGTGGGTTTTTTTTTTTTTTTTTTTTTTTTTTGCCAGATTCATTGTTAAAAAAGTTTCTTTTCTGAATCTTGCTATGGTTACTATTTCTGATAGTTGTGAAAGAATTAATGCTATATAATAGCAATAGAAAGATATTGTGGTCTGGGGTAAGAGTTTTGGATATGACCTTAGAGCAAGTCTCATTTGTATCCATGACTTTGAACTTGCCACTGATCTTGTAGTTAATAGTACTTTAAAATGTCATAGCCTTAAAATAAGGATGCTATTGCTTAATACTATTTCTCTTTCTATTGTTCTGACTGACTTAGTTCCAAAAATAGATACGTGAAGTAGATATTTATATATCAAAACTTATTTACTCTAGTTCCAAGGTATGAGTTATAAAATTATCATAAGAATTAATAAAAGGCATAGCCTTCTGTAATTTAAATTTTTTGGTTTATTTAAATGTATTATCTTTTTTTTGTACCATAATTCATAATTATCTTTTTTTGTACTATAATTTTGTACCAATATGCACAATCCCCTTAGAACTTTTATTTATAACAAATAAACACAGTTGAGTAAAATTAAATGACACAAATATCATGTGTTACAGCACATGCATCATTCTGCACCTATAGTTCACCACCTCTTTATCTTTATCCAGTGCTTAGCATGGTGTCTGGCACATAGTGGGTGTTTAATAAATGTTTATTGATTAAAGAGAATGGAAAATGTTTCATTATGTGATACATCAAGATCTAAGACTGGTCATAACATTTAGTCTGAGATCTTTTGTCTTTTTTAATGTTTTCATTTATATTATTTTAGTCATTCTTTTACTGTTTTCCTAGAAGAATATAAAATGCTTTTAGGTTAACATATTTGTGAAGTGTTTTTAATGGCTTTGGTTTTTATATCACTTTCATTTCCATATGCTTCTCTCTTCCAACCTTATCCAAAGAGCCATCTCTTGGTTTTTTTTTTTTTAAGGAAGAGAAAAAATTCTAGTCTCAAATCTAACATACATATCAACTGAGTCTAATAAGTATATGTAATATTTTACAACCATAGTGCCCATCTCCTCAATGCATTTTCTTAACATTTGTTTGAAGTTGCTTGGTCATTATAATGCCATAGTATTCATTTTTGTTCTTTTTCTTTCCATTTATATGATTGGGTAATTGTGTATGTTGTTTCCTATTTCTATTTATCTCACTTTACATCAATTCATATATTTCTCTATGCTTTGCTATGTTTTTCACACTTATAATTTTTTATAATTCAGTAATTATTTCATTATATCCATGTACTACAATTTGTTTGGCTAACCCCTAAATAAGGGACTTTATTTCTAGTTCTTTGATGTAATTGGGCATATATGGCCCTATTTAGTCTTGGATATCCTTGTGATATAGGCCCAACAGTGAAATTTCCAGGACAAATCTCTAGGATAATGGATGTTTTTGACCATTCTTAGCCTAATCTAAAATTGTTTTCTAGAATGCTTGGACCAATTCTCAGCTTCACCCATAATATCTTAGCTATCCTATCTTTTCAGAACACCTCCATTATTGACTGTTATTATCTTTGCCAATTTTTTAGATATAAGGTAAAACCCCAGAGATGTTTTTACTTGTTTTTCTCTTATCAGTAATTTGAAGCAATCACTAAGAATATTTTTTAAAATAAAATAATTAACCCAAAACAAGTCATAAAAATATCAGGTGAAGAGAGGAAAAAGGAATAATAAGCATTCATGTAGCACCTGCTAAGTTCCAGGTACTATGCTAAACACAGTTTAACATTTTTTTAAAATATAAAAATGTAATCTCATTCGATCCTTACAACAACTGTGGGAAGTAGGTGCTGCTATTATCATACCCTTTTACAGTTGAAGAAGTTGAGGCAGACTAGTTAAGTGACTTATACAGTAAGCCTTTGAGGGTAAATTTGAACTCATATCTTTCTGATTCCAGGCCCAGCACTCTAATCACTAAATTACTTAGTTGCCTGGATGAAATAGGTTTGAGATAATAATGCTGAATATGCTTAGGAAAAAGAAAGAACATTACAAACTTCACAGGCTCAAAGATGACTTCCTGTCTAGTGTAAATGTACAGTTTATCTAAGCAGATCTCCATTAGCAGAATTAGATAGTTATTGTCTGGTCTCCTGGGAACAATGACCACTATGTTATATGTGATTTGCTTATCTCCTGTTAACATTTATGCTTTTGTACTTCTCCAGGGTTCATTTTGACTCCAGGTTTGTACTTTCTTTTCCCTCACTTGGAAATTTTCATTTCAGTTCATTCCTTTTACTTTAACTTCTTTCTTCTTTGAGTACTTACATAACCATCTGATAATGAAGCTTTGTATCCATATCAAACACCTGCTTTTGGCTTAAAAGAATTTTTTTTCTCCCACTTTTATTTCCTTACACATAGCTTCTCTCTCTTTCTTTCTCTCTCTCTCTCTCTCTCTCTCTCTCTCTCTCTCTCTCTCTCTCTCTCATTCTTTTTACATGGAAAGGCTTTATTTATTTATTTTTTTAATAGTATACCAAACATCACCATTAGACATAACAATCACTTGGAACAGTGTTTTACTTTTTTAAATGGCATTAAATATTTGATCCTTGTACTTATCACAATGAATATCTTGGAGGAAATAACTATTTGAAAGAATGTTATTATAGAGGAGATAACTGCTCAATAATGGGTTGGACTAGACTACCTTTGAGGTTCTATTCAACTCAGAAATTCTATGATAAAATACAACCAGAAGTACAAGATAGAGAATTATTAACCCTTATTCTTTGATTTTTCATTTTCTGAAGAGGGTTTTTAAGTTTTGTTGTTTGTTTGTTTTTTTAGTCAATTTGTTGTGTCTAATTCTTTGTGACCTCATTTGGGGTTTTCTTGGCAAAAATGCTGGAGTGGCCTCCTCCATTTCCTTCTCCAACTCACTTACAGATGAGAAAACTGAGTCAGACAGGATTAAGTGACTTGCCCAGGGTCCCACAGTTAGTAAGGATCTGAGGTCATATTTGAACTCAGGTCCTCCTGACTCCAGGCCTGGCACTCTATGCACTGTACCATCTTTGTGCCCCATAATTAATTAATTAATTAGTATGAATTCAGCTTTGTTTCCATTGTTTCTTACTGCCTAACAAGTAGGCGGTCCTTCTTTCAGTCCAGCAACAGCCTCAAAGCTTAGCACTTGTGATTAGGCTTTGTTTATGTTAAATTTATTGCCATGTTCATATTGTGGAGAGGATTCTTTTTTTTAACCCCGAGGTCTGCTTACCTTTTCCTTTGCATTATCTACTTCTCTTAGGATTCTGTTGAGTAGTAAAGGGTCTATGCTTCATTATTTGGTTTGTTTTAAAATGAATACATTTTATTAATATCTTTTGCTTTTAGATCATAATCATTTCCATTTATGCCCTCAACCCTCTAGCTAATGAGGCTTCCTTCTGCAAAACAAAACAAATAGTTTAGCAAAATCAACCAACACAGAAACCTACTTTAATATCAAGAGTAATAAAAAATATAAAATCTTTCTCTTGTACCAAGAAATAATTATATTTTCTACTTTACAATGAGATGTTGGATAGTTGATTTCAGTTTTGTACTGCATGTATTTGTATCTCTGGCCGTTTGTCTTCAATTTAACCAAAACATGTCTTGCCTTTTTATTTAGGCATTGGCATTTCTTCTAATAAATGATCCTTGCAAACATATACTTTGAGTCCCATATGTGTGGAATTGGGGTGAGGATGGAGAGAGTTAGAGTTAGGGTTCCCTATTAAGGATCGTTTGATGTTTTTCCCAATATTAGCCTGGCAATTTGGCTGAATGTCACCACCCAATTGCCCTTAAATTTTTTTGCTTTCAAATTCCACCTGATGAATCAAGAGCAAGGAAACTGGGCCCCATGGGAAGGGCCTAAAAGATATATTTCCTTGAATTTCAGCTTAGTTCAGCCCTGGCTGTCAGGCCCTCAGAGAGGTGCAGCAGGCAAGCAGAGGGACTTTGCCCTCTGAATCAGAGGAAAATTGCCTGAAAGTTAATATGATGAGCTGTTGTAAGTGGTGATGTGTTTCCTGGGGGTTATTTGGACAAATTCCAAAGTACCACATGATTATGCCTCACATTTGTTTTGGCTTGAACCCTATTTCCTTCTTTAGATTTACTTCTCAAATTTGGCAAGTGATAACATTGGGAGGCAGTATGTAGCTCAACTAATTGTAGGAAAGATAACATAAATGTATTGCTCCTCTTGAATCTCTGGCAAAGCCAATAACTAGTTATATAACCTGAATAATAGCTAACCTTTTACAGTAGGTGGTGATAATACAGAATTGTGTCAGATAGAACACTTTAGGACTCTTGATGAGAGAAGATTCCTTTTTTTCTGCAAACCAGAATTAGATTTGATTGAAATCTGTGTTAAACTGAACATGTTAAAAAGTTTTTTAAATGTGAATTTTGACTTGTTTTTATTTGTAAAAAGGAAAAAAGATAAGGTAAAATGATTTATATGTGAAATCCTATTACCACAAACTCTGAGAGTTCCTAGGTTTTAGTGGAGTGCTCTCCCCCTCTTTTGATGATCAAATAAAAGGGGGGGGGCATTGATTGGGATCTGAGAAGGAATGGGATGTCTTTTTTGGGAGGAAATGATTTTGTAGCAGTGATGTGGTATAATGGTTAGAGCTATTGACCGAACCAAAAAGACAATATGGATTCTAATTCTGCCTCTTGAGGGATACTGGATATATGACTCTGGGAAAGTTACTTCACCTCCCAGTGATTTGGGCAACTCACCAGTTGGTTGAGGGACTTTCCTCATTTGGAAGTTTTCTATTGGAACATGTTTCTATCAATTGTAGTAGAGATTAATTTATGATTGGGATACAATAAAAACTTGACTAAAAGCAAAACACAGAGCTAGTTCATCAAACTCCAGTTGATTTTTATTGTTCTGGTCTGTCTTTTTAAGTGTATCTAAAACTTACAGATGAATAAAAGAGAAGGATGTTCAAGATGATCTTTTAAAGTTTATTCTAACTAGCATTCTAAAATTCTGTGAATGCTGCAGGGATTTGGATAGGCTGACAGGAGCAGATGAGCTTTTCTCCAGCAATGAGCCTGCTGAGATCTTCATATATGAAAGAGAAATATATTTTTTAGTTACAAATCTACACAGTTTCAACAAATATGAACAAATTGATAAGCAAGGGACTAATACTTCAAGTCAATGATATAATTCCAATTACTATCAAATAGTAGTAGGAACCCTAATAATGGGAAGACTGAGCCAGAGAATATATTGGATTTTGTGGCTCATGTATATTGCTAATAGTGCTTTTCAATATTTTTTTAACCAAGATATGTTTCCACTAACAGTATAACATTCTGCATATTTCCCCACAACTTCATCAACATTATGTATTGTCAGTTTAATGGGTATGAGGTGGTATGATACTACAAAGTGGTTTTTAAATTTATATTCCTTTAATTATGAAGATGTTGAACAGTTTTTCAAATGATAATAATTTGTTTTTTCTTTCAAAAATTGTGTATATCCTTTGACTTTCTCCATTGATAACAGGCATTTGTTTTAAATTCTGCATCAATTCCTTACAGATTTTGGATGTTATATATTCATCAACTACATTCTTATAAATGTATTTTTCCAATTTCTTGATCTCTTTATTTTTTAATTTTAGATTTGGGGATTTTTTGTTTTATTTTCTCATCAAAAGTTCTTCATTTTGATGATCAGGATGCTCTCAGAAAAACCTGGAAATACTTCCATGAGCTCATCAAAGTGAAATGTATTGTGTACAAAGTAATAGTAATGGTTCAGGATGATTATCTGTGAATGACTTTGCTATTCTCAACAACACAATGTTCCAAGACTAGTCTGAAGTACTTGTGATGAAAAAATGCTATTCATACCCAGAGAAAGAACTGTTTCTGAATATAGATTGAAACATACTTAAAAAAAAAAAAAAAACTTTATTTTTCTTGAGGGTTTTTTTTGGGGGGGGGAGGAGGAATCTTTCTCAAAATGACTTCTATATAAATGTTTTGTATAACTTCACATGTGCATTCTCAATAAAGGGAGGATGGGAAAAAAAACAGAATCTGGAATTCAAAGTTTTAAAAAAACAAATGTTAAAAATTGTTTTACGTATACTTTAACATATTTAACATGTATTGGTATACCTACTATCTGGGGAAGGGGGTGGAGGGGAAAAATTGGAACAAAAGATTTTGCAACTGTTAATGCTGAAAAATTACCCGTGCATATATCTTGTAAATAAAAAGCTATAATAAAAAATTGTTTTACATTTAACCGAGAAAAATAAAATATTAAATAAGTGGGGAGGGGAGAATTATTTTAATGTAATGAAATCCACCTGATCTCACAGGGCCTCTTCCAAGGATCAAATAAGATCATGTACATAAAGTATCTTGTAGCTATCAACTGGTGTTATGGTTTTGTTCTTAATAATTTTATAATTTTTTATAATAAGAATTTTTCTTTTCACAATTGGGATACTCTTTTTTTTTTTTTTTTTTTTTTGCTCAGTTTTGAAATGATTTTTCAAAATATTTCAAACATTGATGTGATTTGAGATATGAAACTAATTCAATTTTTGGTCAAAATATTGATTTGCCTTTAACCTTTTGATTAATTTGTGATCCCAAAGGGACCTGTATGTGCACGAATGTTTGTGGCAGCCCTTTTTGTAGTGGCTAGAAACTGGAAACTGAGTGGATGCCCATCAGTTGGAGAATGGCTGAATAAATTGTGGTATATGAATATTATGGAATATTATTATTCTGTTAGAAATGACCAACAGGATGATTTCAGAAAGGCCTGGAGAGACTTACACGAACTGATGCTGAGTGAAACAAGCAGGGCCAAGAGATCATTATATACTTCAACAACAATACTAGATGATGACCAGTTCTGATGGACCTGGCCATCCTCAGAAATGAGATCAACCAAATCATTTCCAGTGGAGCAGTAATGAACTGAACCAGCTATGCCCAGAAAAAGAACTCTGGGAGATGATTAAAAACCATTACATTGAATTCCCAATCCCTATATTTTTGTCCACCTGCATTTTTGATTTCCTTCACAAGCTAATTGTACAATATTTCAGTCTGATTCTATTTGTACAGCAAAATAACGGTTTGGTCATGTATACTTATTGTGTATCTAATTTATATTTTAATATATTTAACATCTAGTGGTCATCCTGCCATCTGGGGAAGGGGGTGGGGGGGTAAGAGAGGAAAAATTGGAACAGGAGGTTTGGCAATTGTCAATGCTGTAAAGTTACCTATACATATAATCTGTAAATAAAACGCTATTTAAAAAAAAAAAAAAGAATTTGTGATCCCATTTATGTGGGTACTCCTGCTAATAGTGCAGATCACAACACAGCTGTACTCTTTGGATTTGCCTCAAAATTGATCATATGTTGTGGCCTATTTATATCCACATGGGGTGCCTCATTGTGATTTGGGTTTTCTTCTACTTGAATTTTTTGGTGAATGGTATTCTGTGATTCAGAACCCTATCACTTTTATTGTTTAAAAAAAAAATGGCCATTAGAGAGCCATCTGGACTGTGGGGACTGAATGTGAATCACAGCATAGTATTTTCACCTTTTTTTGTTGTTTGCTTGCTTTTTTTTTTCTTCCTCATTATTTTCTCCTTTTTGACCTGATTTTTCTTGTGCAGCATGATAAATGCACATGATAAATGTGGAAATATATATAGGAGGATCATTATTGAGGTTTAATATATATTGGATTACTTACTATCTAGGAGAGATGGGGTAGAGAAAAGGGAGGGAGAAAAATCTGGAACACAAGGTTTTGCAAGGGTGAATGCTGAAAACTATTTTGGCATGTATTTTGAAAATAAAAGGCTATTATTAAATTTTTAAAAAGATGGCCATTGTTTTAATATTCATATTGGAAAATATTCATTTGTGTCTATTTTGTTTCAGTATTTTATAGGTTGATGGGATTTTGAGTCATTAATTCTCCAACAGAAAGGCTAGGTCTGTTTTCTTAAGTACAGTCTACCAAATGTTGAAGTTCGGAAAGAGGAGACCCCAAAAGGTTGGGGTTGCAGATAGGTGTCATGAGGTGTCTCAAAAGAATTTGCAGACTTGAACCAATATCCAAGTCAAGGGGCAAAGTTTATTGTAATTGTCTATACCAGTTGAAGCCGACTAAGTCCCAAAAGAATTTAGCAAGGAACTAGGGGAAAGGAGACAAATTCTTTTACAATCCCAACCTTTTGTGGTCTCTTTTTTTTTTTTTTTTTTTTAAATTTAATAGCCTTTTATTTACAGGATATATACATGGGTAACTTTACAGCATTAACAATTGCCAAACCTCTTGTTCCAATTTTTCACCTCTTACCCCCCCCCCACCCCCTCCCCTAAATGGCAGGATGACCAGTAGATGTTAAATATATTAAAATATAACTTAGATACACAATAAGTATACATGACCAAAACATTATTTTGCTGTACAAAAAGAATCAGACTTTGAATTATTGTACAATTAGCTTGTGAAGGAAATCAAAAATGCAGGTGTGCATAAATATAGGGATTGGGAATTCAATGTAATGGTTCTTAGTCATCTCCCAGAGTTCTTTTTCTGGGTATAGCTAGTTCAGTTCATTACTGCTCCATTATGGCCTGATCCATCAGAACTGGTCATCATCTAGTATTGTTGTTGAAGTAAGTATATAATGATCTCCTGGTCCTGCTCATTTCACTCAGCATCAGTTCGTGTAAGTCTCTCCAGGCCTTTCTGAAATCATCCTGTTGGTCATTTCTTACAGAACAGTAATATTCCATAATTTTCATATATGTGGTCTCTTTCTGAACCTCAACATTTGGTGGCTGGTACATTCAGCATAGCAAACAAAAGCTGCATGAACACTGGGACTGTGTGTATATTCCTAAGCAACAAATATGTCTTCCCTATAATAGATGCTCAAAAATGTTTTTTGAATTGAAAACTCTGAAAAGGCCAGATGGGTGATTTCATAGATTGCTACTATACAAGAGCTGAGAAAGGCATTGAAAATGTTATTTGATTGAGAAAGCTGAGGACCAGAGGAGCCAGGTGACTTTTAGCACATAAAACTAGTTAGGGGCAGAACAAAGACCAAAACTCAAGTCTTTTGACTTTGTCTAGTGTTCTTTCCATAATAACATGTATTTAGAGATTAGGGCTGACTGAAGCTTGGCTATTCATTTTAAAGACCTATTCTAAAAAGATGGTTACTTGATGGAATGCAAGTAATACTTAATGAGACAGAAATACTTTAAAAAAACAAAAAGAATCCTAATGTGTCAAAAATGGGCAAATTGTACAGGACATCTTTTCCCTCTAAATAATGTTTTTTCAGTGTTGCTAAAAGACAAAGTCATTTTACCTTAATAGTCTTCTTGAAAGGATGAGTGAGATTGAGGAAATGCATAGGTATGATACACAAAATCACCTGTGATAATGGGTCCAGATCCACATCCTTTTTTTTTTTTTTTTTTTTTTTTTTTTGCTAGAGTAAATTAAACTTTGAACATCCAGGGATCTTCATATGAATCATACTTCCTTCTCTCGTGGAAGAGTTCAGATGCATTTATTTAAGTTTACATCCTAATACTGCAGTGTGTTATGCCAGTATTAGGTACTAATGGATCAGGTGGAAGGCTATCCTTCCAGTCACATAGCTCCTCCACGGAAATCTTAGGGAAAACCAGAAACAAAAATTGCAATTAGAAATTGTAGGAGGAATAGATCCTGATCTTCAAAAGGGAGTTTTCTTCATATTGAAGAAGTCCGTTCATATCTAATATTTTCTGTTAGTAAGAAGCAATATGATTCTAGGTAAAATTCCCCAGTCAAAGCTAAACTTAAATATTTTATTTTGGATTTTAATTTTATCCTATATCTTCAGGCCAGTTAAACTCATGCAAAAATTCTGGACAAGTCAAAGTAGTAATATAAGAATCAGGAATTTTCTATCTATTACTGAGTGTGGTGGAGCCTCTAGGAATGTACATCCTGAAATTAACAGTAAGGGAAAAAAAAAATATATATATATATATAAATCATGTAATTTTGTGACAAAGTGTAACAGATCTCCCTTGTAATTTTTCAGAAGATACGAAAAGGAAGAATTCAGTCTTAATATTGTTTCAGATAAATTACATTTAACTTTTATTTAAAAGGGACCAAGATTTTAAGATTTCTTGTAGGAATCATTTAATAGTTTAAAAGATAGTGTCAGGTTTTGATATTTTAAGCTGGAACAGGCATAATGTCAAAGTAAATAATAAGAGAAGGAATCCAGAGGTGGGAAAGTAAATTCTTTTGAATTTTTTTCTTTTTTTGGTGAGATAATTGGGATTAAGTTGACTTGCCCCGGGTCACACAGCCAGGAAGTGCCTGAGGCCGGATTTAAACTTAGATACTTCTGACTTCAGGACCTGTACTCTATCCACTGAGTCATCTAACTGCCTCCAAAGTAAATGCTCTTGCAAAAACACCTCAGTATATAGGTCAATATGACTCATCTCTAATATGTCACTTTAGAGGTCATCAGTTAAGTCATCTTTGAATATTTCAGTGTTTCCAACATGGTTAGTTCTTCATTCTCCCCATACCTTGAATCTTAACTGTAGCCTACAAATGATCCACTTCCTCAAAAATTTAGACAGTTCTGTCTCTGACAATAATCTATATATTCCCATACTCATCTCTCCTACACCAATTCTTTATTCTCATTACAGTTGACAATCCCTCCACCACTTGGTACTTTTCTCAGATCATTATCTTTGCTTTCTTCCTTTTCCAATTTTGACCTTGTTATAGTTAACTAGTTCAACTCTATGCTGTCATTTATTCTTGAATCCCTTGCTTCATTTTTCTACTTCTGCCCATCTTTTGCTAAACTCCAGCCTTGAATTTTATCTACAACATACCTTCTCTGCTACTAATTACATGTTGTTCAACAGAGATGAAGTATGTCGCACAACCTTGTTGATTGGATATACTATACATTTATATTCTCTCAATTCTGCCTCACTGTAAAAAAGGCAACTTTTTATTCCTTCCTGATTGATTCTGTACCTACTCCTCAAAGAAGCTGTCTCCAAATTTTTATATTCAAGTATCCCAAACTTCTTTTTCCCCCTTCTCCTCTTCTTAGCTAAGGACCTTGCCTATTACTTTATTTAAAAAATTTAGGTCATTTGCCATGAAATTCTTTCTCTGTTCTTCAAATCAAAATTTCATGATACTATTCTCCATTCTGTTTTCATTTCCTCTAGTACCTTTTACTCCATCTCTTATTATCTTTTCTGGCAGATTAATTTTTTTTATAATTTTTCTAAAATTAAAAAAAAAACTTTTTATTTTCAAAATACATGCAAAGAATAGTTTTCAACATTTACAACATTTCAACATTTACCCTTCCCCTTTTCCCTTTCCCCTAGACAGTAAGTAATCCAATATAAGTTTAACATGTGCAATTCTTCTATACTTATTTCCACATTTATCATGCTACACAAGAAAAATCAAATCAAAAAAGGAAAAAAATGAGAAAAAAGAAAGAAAGCAAATAACACATTCAGTTTCCATTATCCTCTCTCTGGATGCAGATGGCTCTCTTCATCATCTCCACACGTCTATTGGAATTGGCCTGATTCACTTCATCACAGATGATCATCACATAATCTTGTTGCTGTGTGCAATATTCTCTTGGTTATACTCACTTCACTTAACACCAGTTCATATAAAGTCTCTCCAGGTCTCTCTGAAATCATCCTGCTGATCATTTTTTATAGAAAAGTATTTTGTAACATTCATATACCATAACTTATTCAACTATGTCCCAAATGATGGACACCCACTCAGTTTGCAATTCTTTGCTATTACAAAAAGGGCTGCTATATAAACATTTTTGCACATGTGGATCTTTTTCCCTTTATGATTTCTTTGGAACACAGACCCCAGTTGAGACACTGGAAAATTAATTTCTAATTAATTATATCATAACACACATACATTATGTGTAAATTTTAATAATTTTATTTGAATTAATTTCTCATCTTCAAGCTTCTTCAAGTTTTCCCTGTCTGCTGTTTTTTTTCCCTCTTGTTTTCAAACATGCTCAAGTATTTTTCATTTTTAAGAATCTTTAATTAGATCCAACCATGCTCTCAAGATATTATCCTATGCCTCTCCTTCCTTTCAATGCCAGATTCTCTGAAAATATTGTCTATGCTCATTGTCTTCACTTCCTCTCTTTGCCATTTGACTTTCAAGCTCATCACTCAGCTATAGCTGTAGTCATTAAAGTTAGCAATAGTCTTGGTTATCAGATCAGATGGTCTTCTCTCGGTGCTCATCCTTCTTGACCTATCTGTATCCTTTGAACACTGTTAACCACTATGTTATCCTGGATAGTCTACTCTAGGACTTTGTGTTATTATTCTTTCTGGTTCTATATTTTCTGAATGACTGCTTTTCATTTTCCTTTGATGGAATGATATCATTCATATCGTGTCTTCTGAGTGTTCCACTAAGGGAATAGATTCTCTTCTCTTTGACCTCATGTTCTCTCTTGACATGGTTTTAATCATATTTAGGCAAATGACTCATATTTTATATATATTTATACACACACACATGTCTATTTAGAATGGAATGAATGAAAACAATTTTATTAACTTATTACACTGTGTAAAGTACTATGCCAATTTTGGTGATACAAGTGGAAAAATAGGACAGTTCCTGCCTTGGGGAGCTCACTCTAATTTGAATAAAATATATGGAAAGCTTTAGCTCCAAGTCAAATGAAATGATCCTATCTATCATCTTTAGAGTTCAGTGGCAAAGAAGATAATAATGCCTCTCTTTAAGTTATTCCCATTGATGTAACTGCATCAGTTTCTGATGATAAACTATTTGATGGTGCCAACATCTTTAGTGATCAATTTGAGTTTCCTTATATTTCTCATCCATGATACTCAGTCTCTCATCTTTGTCCCTTTATACTGGTTGCCTCCATGTCTTCCTAGGATGCTCTTCCTTCTCATGTCAGTCTCAGAATTCTTTTCTTCCTTCAAGATGCAGCTCAGGCACTGCTTTTCTTAATCTTTCCAATTGCTAGCACCCCTTCCCTCCCATAGTATATTGAGTTTATTATTGAGTATATGTTGTGGAGTCATTTGGAGTGAATTCTTGGACTGGAACCATTTTCAAGAGACAAATCTTTATTATGATGCCATGAGGCAAATTAAGTTCCTTAGCAGAATTCACATTTAACAAAGGGAGAGGTGGGACCTTTCCTAAGAAGACCTAGAACAATGGGTTTTAACAATGCTAATTATGTTCTTTAATAAATTAGCTGGTGGCCATGGTCACCCTGTTTATAGTTAGTTGCTGACCTTTTTATATAAGATAGTCTTAGGAGTAGATTTGGTACTGCTAAATTGCCTTCCTTTACATTTTTTCCCCATTAATTTCTTTGAAATTCTTTACCTTTTATTATTTTTCTCAGTAAAATAATTTTTTAGTAATTTAATTGGAATGACATTGAATAGGTAATTGAATAGATGAAATTATCATTTTTATTTTTAGCTTTGCCTTCCCATGAATAATTAAAATTTCTCCCACTTACTTAAATCTGACTTTATTTATATAGTGTTTTATAATTATGATCATGTTGTTCCTGGGTATGTTTTGGCAGTTAACTCTCAGGTATTTGTACTATCTACTTTTATTTTAAATGGTATATTCAGTAATATTCAGTAATATCAGTAACATATGGTATAAGATCTCTCTTAATCAAATCTGTTTTAGCTTTAACTTTTTTTGAGATTCATAATTTCTATCCCTAATTTTTTCCTTTATATCATGTAAAGCATAATAAATTCTACTCTAGCCCTGTATTTTGACTGCCCCATTTTTAAACTGCATCTCTTCTAGGCAACATATTGTTGATTTCAAATTTTTAATCTCTTCTGCTATCCATTTCTGTTTTATGGGTAAATTCATCCCATTCCCATTCAAAGTTATATTTGTTTATTGTGTATTTCCTGTCCTCATGTTTTTTCTCATTATCCTTCTTCCCCTATTTACTCTATCCCTCCTCATGAAACTGATTTACTCTTTACCCACTGCTTTGCCTTCCTTTTCCTTCATCTACCTATCCCTCTAAGAATCCCTCTCTCATTTTCTCCCTCACTCTAATTCTTAACCTACACATGTTTCTTAAGGCTTCTTCTGTACTGTTGCCCTTTTATTTCTAAGTTTAGATTTTTATACTTTTCTAAATGTACATAAGCCCTTCCTCACTTAAATTTAATTCACTTTCATGTTATGTCATCACCTCCCTGATTGAAGGACACAGAATATAACAAGATGACACATATTATTTTCTTTTTCACCCATTTCCAATCAGAGTAAGAGAAAGAAATCCCAGCACTACAAGCCATCCACTCCCATTTGCTTCTTCTGTATAACAGTTCTTCCTTTCATGCCTCATCTAAATAAGATTATTGCTTTTTTTATCTATGTTTGCCTAGTTGTATTTTTTAGAATCTCCCCATCACACTCAGCTTAGCCCAAGCTTTTCTTTTAAACTACTCGAATAGATTATAATTTTAAAAGATATGAAACTCAAATTGACAACAACACTGTTGATCTCCAGAATTTTGGAAGTAGGTGGGAATTTATTTTGCTTTGAGACTAAATATTCTTTTATTCAGTTAGAATGAAATATTTTGTTTTATCCTAGGATTTTCAGAGTTCATAATTTAAAATTTAGTATTAGATGAAATATTATTTTCTCTATTTTTTGTTTATCTCTGATGAACAATTTCTTATTGTTTTTAGGGTTGCAACCCCTTGGCCCAGACAGGCCGAAGCAAACTTCAGAATCAAAGGGCTGCATTAAATCAACAGATCATGAAAACTGTTCGGATGAGAACTGGTGCTGAAAATCTTTTAAGGTATGTTATTGCTATTTTTGTTTCTAAAGTAGCTGGAATTAGCTTCTTTTCTTTGCCTTGAACCCTTTTGTGGTCAGGTTAATAAGCTCCTCTGACTTACTGAGCCAACAGGAAGTCTTGGATTTCATAAGTTGCTTTATGCTATATGTTTTTTAAATATCTCCATCTCAGTTTGAATTCACAGAATTATAAGAGACCTTTGAAACTTTTTAATCCAAACAAGACCTTAAGAAGTATCTTCTCATCCATATACAGTACTCAATAAATGGATATTTAGCTGCCTCTGCTTAAAGATCTATAGTGAAGGGAGACACTAAGACAATTGCCTCTTGAGCCAATCCTTTATGGTGTTTTTAAATAGGATTTTGGTTATATTCAGAACTGGGAAGGACTTCAGAGGTAATCTAGTCTAATCTCCCTCTTTTGCAAACGAAGTAACTAAGAAGTTCAATGACTTCCCAAGGTTAAATAGTTGGCAAACCTGGGATTTGAATGTAGACCTTTTGATTTTAGATCCAACATAGTTTCTACTGTGCTATAGTGTAACTCCTAAGTGTTAAAATGTTTTTCTTTACATAAAGTCAAAACATGTCTTAGGGTTTTAATTACAAAAGGATATGTAATAGGGGCAGCTAGATGGTGCAGGGGATGGAGCACCAGCCCTTAAGTCAGGAGGACCTGAGTTCAAATGTGACTTCAGACACTTCCTATGTGACCCTAGACAAGTCACTTAACCCCAATTGCCTCAGGAAAAAAAAATGTATGTAATGTTAAAATAAAGAAAAAACTACCTTGAAACTCTTAACTTATATATAGGTTTTGATTCCACGTTATTGGAAACCCCATGTATAAATGTACTATATTTTTTATTGTATTTGTTG
The DNA here is from genome assembly GCF_902635505.1 of Sarcophilus harrisii. Classification (NCBI taxonomy): domain Eukaryota; kingdom Metazoa; phylum Chordata; class Mammalia; order Dasyuromorphia; family Dasyuridae; genus Sarcophilus; species Sarcophilus harrisii. The sequence continues at coordinate 455,881,771 of NC_045427.1, forward strand.
TATGAATTTCTGTTTCAAAATCTAAAGGTAAAATTTTGACTAGAGAAAGGAAATAGCTCATGTGAACACATATCAGTGACCATAAGAATATACTGAGAGTAGCAGGATCTTTAAAAATAGCCTACTTTCCACTTTTGACTTTTGGAAGGATTCCTTAATATTGCCTTTTCTAGAATACAAATTCTGAGATCAGGCATCATAGCTTTTGTCTCTTTTGACCTCTAAGAGTTTATTTATATATATTTGAAAGGTAAGAAATTTTTTCTTTTTATTAACCTATCCCTTCTCACTCTCTCTACCCATATCCAATCCATTGATTTTTATCTATGTAATATCCCTTGCATTTGTCCCCTTCTCACCTCTGATACTTCCATCACCCTGGAATAGATCCTCATCATCTCAAATCTTGACTACTGCTGTAATCTGCTAACTAGGTCAACTTGTCCTAAGTCTGCTGCCAAAGTGATTTTTCTAATGTGTAAATCTGACTGTATTATTTCTTCCTACTCAATAAACTCTAGGATCAAATATAAAATTCTCTGGCATTCATAGTCAATAATAATCTGCCTTCTGTCTTTTTTTAGTCTTTTTTTTTTTTTTTTTTTAATACTTTGTGTTACCTTCATTCCATACACTAACTTCAACCCTTTCTAGCTTTCTTCATTATTTCTCAAACAAGATAGTACTTGCTGACTGGTCAGCATTTTCATCAGCTGTTCATTATGCTTAGAATATTCTCTCACTTCATCTCTTGCCTTCTTTTAAGTCCTGCCTTCTACAGGAACCCTTTTCCTGATGCCTCTTAATTCTAGTTGATTATTTCCAGTGATCTCCAGTTCTGCAAATATCTTGCTTGTATTTAGTTAACTAGTTATTTTCATCAATTAAATTGTGATCTTTTGAGAGCAGACACTGCCTTTTGCCTTTCTTTGTACCTCTAATAATCTAACATAGAGCTGAGCATAGAGTAGGTACTTATTTTTGACTGTTGAACTTCACTACAAACTTTTCTATACAATGCTTTTATCTTTTTATCCCTTCTTCAAGTTTTTAGCTTCCTTTTATGTTGTCTCTCCATTGAAGGCAGGGGCTATCTTTCTTCTTGCATTTTATTTCCAGCTCTGCTCTTAGCCCTGAGCCTAGCACATATAAATCATTTAATAAATACTTGTTGACAGGTTGACCATTCCGTATCCCTTATTGAGCAAAATGAAAAAAAAAAATCCCTGAAAAAGAAATCTCTTACTATATATATATCTACAAAGGCAAAATAAATTCCTGTGCTAATCACCTGTCTTTCCAAGGTGAGTGGAGAGTTTCACTTCTTTGGGATTCCTGGCTCCAGGATTTCTGGAAAATATGGCAACTCAAAAAGACAAGTTTAGGGGACCCCTTAACATTTCGTGAATATATTCCCAGTTTTGTCCGAAATTGTGTTTTGTAATTTCTTATGGCACAATGATACTTTGTTACATTCATATATTATAATTTGTTCAGCCTTTCCCCAGAAGGAGGATACCTCTTTAGTTTCCAATTTTTTGGCAACCACAAAAAGAGCTGCTATAAATATTTTTGTACATATAGATCCTTTTATTTTTTTATTTCTTTTGGAGTATAGGCCATAACTTTTATTTAAATATTCTGTAAATTACCTACATCTATCCAGTGTATATGAAGCATTGAAATTTAACTTGAGGATTTAAGCATAGGAATGAAATTGTATGAAGGTTTATTGTTGAAGCCTGATTTAAGAATGGAGAATATATAGCATTGAATCTTATCCCCAATCGTTTTATTTTTAAATAAAGGATTTTCCCCTTTTAGTTAAAATGTGAATCATCCCTTTAATAACCTCACAGAAGTCCTTCTTCCTGTGGGTCTTGTGTCAAAATAAAGGAACCTTTAGTCTCATATATAATACTATACCTACTCTTAAGCACCTGTTTCAGGAAGGTAGGTGGTATTTACTGCTTTATACATTCTTATTCCTTTGGGCAATAGGGGAAAGTGTTATTATTTCCTGCTTTCCAGAAAATCCCTTTGTTTTAGGAGGAGATGATGAACTGACCCATAATACTATGTATGAGAGGGAACTGCTCTATTTCTGGATAGGTGGAGTGCCTCTTAATTAGGGGTTGTAGGTAACCTTGAAGTTGAAAGAAGTAATAGGGGTTCTTAAGATTACATGTATGTACTCACAGCTGAAACAACTCTGGCAGCTAGCCATGTGACAGCTGGGCTACTTTTCTAATACTCTAGTTCCTGTATGTGATTTCTTTAATTAGGAAAAAAAAAAAGATCAATTAGAAATTCTTATAAATAGAGCATTTACCAGGAAAACTTAAAAAAAAAAAGACCTTGCTCAACACAAGTGTACTCAAAGCACCTCTGAACCCATGGATGGAGGTTTTAAAATTCAGATTTTCATATGAAGCTAGTTGTGATGAAGATAGGGAAATAAAGTGTTGAACTTGTAGTTCATTACAATGGCATTAGACTCTTGCCTCTGACACTATACCCTCATCTGTAAAATGCTCAAACACCTACACCTTCCTCAGAAGTTTATTAGGAGGTCCAGATGAGCATGTGTGTGTGTGTGTGTATAAAGTATTTCACAAGACATAAAGCACCATGTAAATGTCAGTTGTGATGATGATGACTGTAGTGATAAATCAGGGGAGAGTTTGAAGAGGGCAACAGGAAGGACGGATTTTGGTTCAATTCTTGGCTCTGCTACCCAGTATTCCTGCAATTCTATGGGCCTCAGTTTCCTGAACTGTAAAATAAGGGTATCAGATTAGATGGACGTCTAAGGTTTATGCTAGCTCTTAATATATAATTATGCTTTTTATTTAGCTGTATTCAATTTTTGGTTTGCAATTTATTTGTAGCTCACAAACTCATGTAAATTTCATTGATAATTATAGCCTCCTGAAGTGGGCATTTGGGTTGGAAAGAGTTTAAAGTTTTCTTGGGCTTTACCCTATTAAAAACAATCTCAGGAATGATCATTTTGAAATAACCTCCTCGTAACCTACTCCCCCCCCCCCTTTTTTTTTTTAACATGAATGAATTTCCAGATATTTTGTGTTCCATTCCATTCCATTAATTCTCCAAGTAAATAACCATTCTCAACATTCAAACAAAACTAAAGCAGTATTGTAAAGTTGGCCCTCTAGTTGTATTTGCCTTTTGGGGGGAGATATTAATTATTTTCAACAGTGACCTAAAAGTTCAAAGTGCCTCTTTTCATAGAATGCTCTCGGAGGAAAGTTGAAAGGTATTTACTAAACTCACTGATGAGCCAACATTTTATTAGCTACAGAGTAACTGAGAAGTTACAACAAATATGGTATTTCAGTGCTTCTATACTGCTCTGTGTAATAAAGCTAATGAGCCACCTAAAAAGGATTCTCTAGCAGGTACCTTTAGGGTAAAAGGTAGTTTCAACCACAGATCTGTGACTCTTCAGGTTCTTTGGCATTCCACAGGACTCCAGTGCTTCTGGGGTGAAAAATAGAAGGGAAACTACTTTCTTTTAATATAAAGGCTACCTTTTAAGCAAATGTTGAAATTTGAAAGGCAAGAATTTCTTAAGCACTTATGTGCCAAGTACTGTGCTAGAACAAAGAATGAAACACTCTCTATTCAAGGAGTTTATGATGTAATGGGGGAAAATAGAAATTCAAATAGCATAGAGATAAAAAGTGAATAAATAGAAGTATATTCAAAATCTCTTTGGGATATAAGCCCAGTAGTAACACTGCTGGATCAAAGAGTATGCACAGTTTGATAACTTTTTGAGCATAGGTCCAAATCACTCTCCAGAAAGGCTGGATGTGTCCACAATTCCACCAACAATGTATCAGTGTCCCAGGTTTTCCACATCCCCTCCAACATTCCACATTATCTTTCCCTGTCATTCTAGTCAATCTGACAGGTGTGTAGTAGTATCTCAGAGTTGTCTTAATTTGCATTTCTCTGATTAATAATGACTTGGAGCATCTTTTCATATGGCTAGAAATAGTTTGAACTGTATCTTAAAGGAAAAGTTAAGAGAGGCTCTATATGAAGTGGAAGAAAGGAAGTAGACTGTAACCCTGGATGTGGGATATCTAGTACAAAAGCATGGAGATGGGAGATGGAATATCATGTTTGAGGAACAGAATGTAAATCAAATTGGCTGCATTTCAGAATTCTGAAGGGAAAGTAATGCTGGAAAGATAGATGGGGACTAGTTATAAAGGACTTTAAAAGCTAAAGGGAGGACTTTGTATTTTATCTTAGAAGCATAGGGAGACACAGGAGTTTTCTTGAGTAAGGGAGTAACATAGTACATCTGCCCTTAAAGAAAATTACTTTGACTGCAGGATATACAATGTACTGGAGTGTTGAGGGACTTGAGACCTGGGCACGAATTAGGAAGCTGTTGTAATAATCTGGGAGAGAGGTGATTAGGACCTGAATTAGGAGAGAAGAGAATGGGGCCAAATGATTTAGAAAGAGGTCGAGATAGAAATGGCATATTTGGCAGCATATATCCAGATGTGGGGAGTAAGGAAGAATGAGGAATACATGATGATAAATTTTGAATATGAGACACTGGAAGGATGGTGGTACCTTTGCAGAAATAGGGATGTTTGAAAAAAAGGAGGGTTTTTTTTTTTAGGGGAAAAATAACGTAGTTGTGTTTTGGACCTGTTGAGTTTGAGCTTTTCTAAAGGAACATCTCTTGTGAAATGTCTAATAGGCAATTAGTGATGTGGAACTGATGCTCAGGAAAGAGATAGGGAATATGTGTGTGCATGCATGCCTATATGTACATGTACACATAGTATGTCTTCATATATATATTATATATATATATATATGGACCCATAGGTATATACTTATAGCTATAGATATACAAAGTCTTCTGCATAATGATAATAGTTAAACCCATAATAACTGATGAAATTATCAAGGAAAAAGAGTTTAAAGGGAAAAGAAAAGAAGAATAGAACCTTAGGAAACATCCACAAGTAGGACTCATAATGTAAATGATGAGCTAGCAAAGGAGGCTGAAAAGGAGTTGTTCAGATAGGAGGAAAACCACAAGAAAGAAGAATCAAAAAAATTTCAGAGAAGATTAAGTACCATGGAAATGCTCAGCAATGGTCAAATGAAGCAGTTAAGGAGAACTTAAAAAAGACTTTCAGATCTGACAGTTGAAAGATAAATTTCATTTGGATGGTGAGGACAGAGCCAGATTACAAGAGCAAGCCCTGGTTTCTATGTGCAGAACTAAAAAAAAAAATAGAAATGTGAGTATGGAAATGGGGATCACAACTGTTTGACCTGAGTGCATGCCGAATTCTATTGCTTATTTCAGGAATCCGTGTATTCCTTGTTCAATGTATACAAGATTGTAGTTTCTTTTGGAGGTTTATGATAGTGGCCTCTGAAATTTTAAATGAATTTTGTTGTTATTTATATATTTCAATCATGTCCAAACCTTTGTGACCTCATTTTTTTTGGCAAAGTTCCTGGAGTGGTTTGTTTGCCATTTCCTTCTCCAGCTCATTTTACAGATGAAGAAACTTAGCCAAACAGGGTTAAATGACTTATCCAGGCTCACATCAATAAGTGTCTGAGGCCAGATTTCAACTCAGGAACATGAATCTGACTCCTGACCCTGCATTCCATCCATTGTACCACCTTAGCTCCTTTTTTCTTTTTTAAAATTTTATCTCTCTTATTTATTTATTAAAGCTTTTTATTTACAAAGCATATGCATGGGTAATTTCTAGATCTCCAACTCCACTAGGAGAGGATCTGGACTCAACTAGTCCCACCCAGATAACAGAATGGAAACACTTTATCTTGATTCCCTGGGGTGGGTCTCTCAGGGGAGAGCTTCTCTGAGGGAGTTTCCCAAGCTTTCCCCCCAAAGTCCAAGAGAGAGTTTCGGGGCTCTTCTTGTTATATATATATTGAAATTGACCCTTGCAAAACCTTGTGTTCCAAATTTTCCTCCCCTTCCCCTGGATGGCAGGTAATCTAATATATGTTAAATCCAATATATGTATACATATCTGATGAGGTTCGGCACAGGGCAGGAAGTTGTGGGAACCTCCTTCTGGTTGGTGCAGGTCCTTTGTAAATGAATTTACGAACCCAAAAAGTTAAACTAGCAAAAGAAGTTTATTATAAGAACTGAGAAGTCAGCTTTTGCAAGCTGACTTCCTTAGTGGTAGGTCCCAACAGAGAAGTAAAGATCTAGCAGAGAAATCCCAATAGAGAAGTAAATAGGGTCCTGTTAGGGAAATAGGTGAGATAGATAATGAGAGAGTAATGCTGAAAAGAGAATGTCTTTTCAGCGGGCCAAGGGTCGCAGCTTTGCCAGGGAGAGAGAGAGATTCCTTGGCATAATTCCTGCTTTAGGTCCTCTGCAAGGAATGAGCCCCAAGTTGCCTGTTTTTATAATTGAAACTTTGGCTAGAAGCTGGGGGAGGGTGTAGTTTGAGTTGGAATCAGACAGATTTTTGGAATTAAAATTTTCCATTTGAATGAGTGTCACTGGACTAATCTCCAATTCAATAGAGCTCCAAATCTAGATCTCCAACTCCACCTAAGTAGGAGTGGATCTGGATTCAACTAGTCCCACCCAGATAACAGAAGGAAAACACTTTATCTTGATTCCCTGGGGTGGGTCTCTCAGGGGAGAGCTTCTCTGAGGGAGTTTCCCAAGCTTTCCCCCCAAAGTCCAAGAGAGAGAGTGAGAGAGAGTTTCGGGGCTCCTCTTGTCATATATATATATATATATATATATATATACACACACAGTTATCTTGCTGCACAAGAAAAATTAAATCAAGAAGGAAAAAAAATGCAAGCAAACAACAACAGAAATCTGAGTGAAAATGCTATGTTGTGGTCCACACTCAGTTCCCACAGTCCTCTCTCTGGGTATAGATGGCTCTCTTCATCACAAGACATTTGGAACTGGCCTGAATCATCTCATTGTTGGAAAGAACCACATCCATCAGAATTGATCACTGTATAATCTTGTTGTTCCTTGCTCCTCTTTTAAACAAGTTAATGTTGTATAATCTTAAGCAAGTAGCTTTTCCTCATTTGGGAAATGAAGGAACAGGACTAATTAATTTCTAAGACCCTTTCAGTTCTTATTCTTAAGTCTTTCCCATTACAGAAATATGTAGACTGCATTTATACAGCTGCAGTACTTTGAAAGTAATGACCCAGTTACTCCAAATCATCAGTTCCAAAGGAGTGATGAGGATATTTCTTTTCAGTCCTGTGCATGAGTGCCTAATTGCTTTTTCTATCAGGCAAACCTAGTACTGTAGTCATTCATATCTGCAACAGAGAGATCAGGCTGAAAACAAGAGGCACATTTGTTGGGTGAAATGGGCCAAAACATGTTTCATCTGACAATAAGTAACTCACTTTGACAGAGCCAAGTAAGTGAAATCAGAATCCCAGGAGTGAGATATATACCTGTTGGCAATGAATCCTCAGCCGAGATAGAAATTGAGCCAACAGTTACTAACTTTTAGTCATTATAGTCAAAGTTTATAATTGTCATCTTATTAATTTCCATTTGCATAATAATGATGATGGAAAATATTTTATATGATGCTTAAAGCTTCACAAAGTACTATTACGTACATCATCTCCTCTGATACTCATACTCTGTAGAATAGATCCTAAAACTATTATTATCCCATTTTAAAGATGAGGAAACAAGAGTGGTTCTCAAAGTATGGTCTAGAGAATCCTGGGGATCTCTGAAACCCCTTTTAGAGGGTCTAGAAATTCAAAAATAGTTTTAATTTCCAATATGGTAAATGTCTATAAATGTAATCCAGATAAACAAAAACACTTTGGAGAGATCCTCAATAATTTTTAATAGGATAAAGATACTGAAAACCAAAGTTTGAGAACCACTGGTCTAATGATTAGGTGATTTGTCTATTGTCACACAGCTAATATGTCCTAAGCAGGGATAATAAGCAGGCATAGATTCTGAGTTGAAAGGAACCTCAGACTCCATCATTTTATGTATCAGGAAACTGAGTTATCAGAAGGTGAAATGATTTGCCTAGGGTCACAGAGTAAATCCAAGAGACAGGATTCTATCCCAAATCTTATTTGACCAATGTTTACTTTAAGTCCCTGACTAAAGAATCAAAATGGTGAATTCTGTCTTAATACTGTAGTTGGATGTTCTGTTTCTGTAACTTCATTTTGGGATACCTATTTAGTACTCAAGAGATATGCAGATTGTCCCCTTAGAGGGACAACTCTTATGTTCAAAGTACTCTGTGGGTCCTTATACTATAATATTAACTCATAATAATGTATTATAGTACCCTGAATACAATACTATTGTATAGTTCACAAGGCACTGCCATTGTACTTCCCTTTAGTAGTTAGCCACTTCTTGGCCTGGTGTCTGTGTGTTTCCTGGACTTTGGGGGCTAAGAATGCAATAAAAACAGATAGCCCCTAGCTCAACACTAGGAAATATTGGATGAAATGGGAAATAATCAATACAGGGCATACCATTATGCCATGTAGAATCCTAGAAAGAGGGCTCAGGTGGGCTAGCTCAGGGGAATAGTAGAAGGAAAAATGCCTCCCAAGTAAATAAGCTTCTTGCTACAGGTTCTTTTTACCTTGGCAAGCTTCCTCTTCCTCTCCCAATCTCAACTATTTCTTCACAATCCAGGGAAACATGGAGGGCTCCTCTGAGGTCTAGAAGAACTACAGTAAGGAGAAATATAATCCAGAGGAGAGAAATAGCTAGTGATTGCTGCTGCTTGTGGGCTTAGGCAGGTAGATTAAAAACATAACTCTGTCTGATTTACAAAATGCAAAGATGTTTTTTGACAATCAGCCTTGAAAAACCTTGTGTTTCATATTTTTCTCCTTCCTTTCCCCTCTCCCCCCCTCCCTAGAGACAAGTAATCTAATATAGGTTAAATGTGTACAATTCTTCTAAATATATTTCCACATTTATCATACTGCACAAAAAAAATCAGATTGAAAAGAAAAATAACAAGCAAGTAAACAATAATAAAAACAATGAAAAAGGTGAAAACTACCATGTTGTGATCCACATTCAGTCCCCATCGTCCTCTCTCTGGATGCATATGGTTCTCTCCATCATAAGTCTGTTGAAATTGGCCTGAATCACCTCATTGTTGAAAAGAGCCACATCCATCATAGTTGATCTTCATATAATCTTGCTGATGCTGTATATAGTGTTTTTTAGGTTCTACTCAGTTCACTTAGATCAGTTCATGTAGGTCTCTCCAGGCCTTTCTGAAATCATTTTGCTGATCATTTCTTACAGAACAATAATATTCCATAACATTTATATACCATAACTTTTTCAGCCATTCTCCAACTGATGGGCATCCACTCAGTTTTCAGTTCCTTGCCATTACAAAAAGGATTGCTATAAACATTTTTGTACATGTGAGTCCTTTTCCCTTTTTTTAATGATATCTTTAACATACAGACCTAAATAGAACTCTGTCAGATTGACAACTCTGTTCCCAATTCCTTCTAAAGCTAACAGACAAAACATTGAGGGCTTGATGCAATCATTATAATGTCACTTGCAAGTTGTATGTGTGTGTGTGTTTGTGTGTGTGAGTAAACTTTGTTTTAGTCATACCGTTTTTATTACCAATAGTAAGCACAGTAGGATTCTCTACTTTCTACAACTTTCAGTTAAATACATGACTAAAAATATATAGTGTAGTATCATTTGTGAAAGCCTCTTTTCCTTTCTCATACCTCTAAGAATGTGTGTATATAAATTTTTCTTATAAAAATTTTGTAATTGCAAGTATATGAATTGATAATTATTGATATTCTTTTGGTTGGGGGTGGGTAGAATAAATAGAGTGTTCTCTCTCTCTCTCTCTCTGTTGGGGTAAAGTGACTTGCCCAGGGTCACACAGCCAGACAGTGTTAAGTGTCTGAGGCCACATTTGAATGCAGGTCCTGCTGAATTCAGGGCTGGTGCTCTGTCCACTGTGCCACTTAGCTGCTCCTCCTTCACTGGTCTCAAAATTTATCATCTTCAGTATAGACTTTCTTTGTGTAGACATGGTCTAGTCTAGCTTGTCTTTCCATATTTTTCTTCTTCAATGACATTTTAACTTCTGCATACAAGCACATACATAATTATGGATGTGAGAGCCCAAATGTAATAGCTCCAGTCACTTTGGTTATGAAACAAATTTGATATTTATCTAAAAGAAGCTCTTTTCTATTTTCTTTTCTTTCTTTTTTTTTTTTTTTTTTGCTGAGACAATTGGGGTTGAGTGACTTGCCCAGGTTCACATAGTTAGGAAGTGTTACATGTCTGAGGTCAAATTTGAACTCAGGTCCTCCTGACTTCAGGGCTGGTGCTCTATCCACTGTGCCACCTAGCTGCCCCTTTTTGTTTCAATCCTAAATGCTTTTGGAATAACAGCATAGTTGAGACTATTGTCATGTTTTCTTTCATCTTTTTTTCCCCTTCTATTTGTTTTAAAGATATAATACTACTCATATTCTTCTATAATACTTCCCTGCAAGATTTAACACGTTAATTATTTTAAACTAGTGTGCCCTTGATCATCATAGCGTTGTCTAGCAAGCAGATAAATTATTTGTTAGCAGATTTCTTTGCTCTCTTCATAATGGCAACTGTTCCTCACATCTCTAAATATCATGCCAACTTTCAGTCTATATAATATTTTAATTCTTTGTTTTCATTTGTTCTCTTATTTGGCTGTGATCAAGAGGCTTTATTGGATAATTTCCCTAGGTACATCTTGGCAGTTTATTGCTTGAGAAACCTGAGAATTCAAACATCTCATTAAAAAAAAAAAATCTTTAAAATTCTGAGAATGCCAGTTAAAGGACTTAACAAAGTTCCCCTACAATGTAGAGTCTGTTCCTAGGGCAATCTCTGAAATTCACTAAGTTCCATTTTTTTCCCTATCCTTTTTTTTTTTTTTCAGAGCAACTACAAACAACAAAGTTCGAGATCAGGTCCTCTTGGAACTTAGTTACGTAAATTCAGATCTGCAGATCTTAAAGGAAGAATTGGAAGGACTTAACATCTCAGTGGAAGTTTACCAGAATACAGAGTAAGTGAAAGTTTGTTGCTATTTCTAATGAGTCAATTGGAATTTGAGTTCCTATTTGTTGCACTAAATGTGAGTATACAAAGTGTACAACAAAAGGAAACTATGTTATATTTAGATTGTTGATATAAATCCTGACAAATATAGCTCTGAGAAATAAGTTAGTTATAAATTGCTGGAAGATGTTTTGAACAGATTGCCAGAATTATGAAGATGAACTTGTTGAATGTGTGTGAAAATGAATCAAGTATTTAACAAAAAGACACTTGTTCTGAACTCATGTGTTATACATCCTAACAGGAAGAATTTTGTGCCAGTGATCAGTCAGAAATCCTTTCCTCATCCTGTTGCTAAGAGTTTGGCTCCCATGACTTAAGCACAAGAGGTGGTTCTTCATAACTATGTGCAGAGGAAGTTTTGTAGGTTGAATTAGGATGGCTGATTGTATTGAAAAAACTGGTTTATCAAGCACAAGGACATAATTATTATTGTCCTCAACCATATATAGTCCCCAACTCTTTGTAGCAGTTGAAAGAAAAGAAAAAAAATCATAAAAATATGTTGATGGGAAAATTCTGTTAAAAGACTATGAATGTGTGGGTGGGGAGGCATAATCCTACCTTTTGGGGGAGAGTTGTGAGCTGGAGTGAGCTTTGCCTGTGGGTGTCCACACTCAGTTTAGTATTAATGTGATGAGCCTCTATGTAGAAATGTCAGCAGGTTGCCCAAGAGGGCCAAGCTGGTCAGTATTGGAAACAGCAAGTTAGAGCTCTCATGTTGATCTAGTGTGGGGTTAGGCTCAGAAGTGGCCCTTGTGTTTTTAGTCCAAGCAAAATGAAGAAACCTAGTTTTAAAAACAAACAAACAAAAGGTTATGGATACATGAATCTTTTCACTGAAAAGATTGTTTAAGTGGTAGTCTATGGTAATTTATATTAAAAAAAAATTCAATAGATCAAATAATACTAAGTAATTAAGTAGAGAAAAAAATTAAATGTTCAAGTTTTGCATTCTGAAAAGCTTCGAGTCAAAAAATCTTCCACTTAAAAGGCCATAGGATTATATAAGTAAGATTTAGAGTAGCAGAGGTCCTTAAAGATATAGCTTAAATTTCTAATTTTATAGATATGAACTAACTTGTAAGTTAAACCACTAATTTTTTTTTAAGGAAAAATAAGCTTTGAATAAATCTTGAAGAATAATTTAAAGCCAGTGGCCCTTTCAGGGAAAATCCACAGATGAAAAACAGTTTTTGAACAATTATTTAAAGTTAGAAATATATCCACTACATTATTTGGCTTACTTTTCTATTGGTCTTTCAGTTACAATCCTTTAAATGGTAGTTCAAAAAGTTTATCATGATTCTAAAAATAGAAATACTTTAAAGAATAGCAAAAATTGAATCATTAGTGAATTAAAAAATCTTTCTCCATTTCTCTTTATGAAGAGAGATATATCTCTTTATTTGCTCCCATTGGAATCTTCAGTGTAGTTTTGAAGAAAGCCTCAGGAAAAAGGAAATAAATTTATATAATTCAACCTTCCCAATGGTAATATAAAATGCAAAAACAAAAAAACAGATCATCTCCTTTGGGAGTCTTCCAAAGGATGTAAGAATATATATTGGAATATTCCTAGTGTTGTGCTTTCTAATTATTAATTTTAAAATGTTTATTTAGCACCTACTATGAGAAAGGACTTAAGTAGGTACTAGGGGAGATATATTCAATTTTGTCTCTCTGCCTGCCACTATCAAGTGTTCTGAACCTGTAATATTTTACTGAAGACTTCAAATTGATTTCATGCTCATATTCACTATTCTTTGGGTCCAGCCAGTTCTAGTTCTGAATCCATCTTACTTATATTATCATTATTTAGCCTGACATATAGTCTTTATGGAAACTTTCAAACAATCAAGCATTTATTGCTTGATTAACAAACATTTATTAAATACCTACTATGTGTGCCAAGTGCTGGAGAAGTGTCCTTGCCCTCAGAAATCTGAAGAATATAGCATATTCACAGATAAGTAACTAAAAGATACATTCAAAATAAATCCAAAACAGTGTTAGCCAGAAAAAGAAGGGAGAGGATGGGGCAGTTGGACTGTAGTAACCAAGAAAGAATAGGAGTTATTTTCCCCTAGAAGACTTTTTAAAGTGACTATCTAGAATTTAGGTTTATCATGTTTATTTTATTCTCCTGAGCTATAAATCTAGTAACATTGCCAAAAAAAGGAAACAGAAATAGTTTTATGTGACTTGTTCTTCTTCTTCTTATTATTATTATAGCTTTTTATTTACAAGAATATGCATGGGTAATTTTTCAGCACTGACAATTGCAAAACCCTTTGTTCCAATTTTCCCTTTCCTTCCCTCTACCCCTCACCCAGATGGCAGGTTGACCAATACATGTTAAAGCATATATGTATAATATATGTATACATGTCAATACAGTTATTTTGCTATACAAAAAGAATCAGACTTTGAGATAGTGTACAATTAATTTATGAAGGAAATAAAAAATGCAGGCAGACAAAAATAGAGGGATTGGGAATTCTATGTAGTGGTTCATAGTCATCTCCCAGAGTTCTTTCACTGGGTGTAGCTGGTTCAGTTCGTTATTGCTCTGTTGGAACTGATTTGGTTCACCTCATTGCTGAATATGGCCATGTCCATCGGAAGTGATCATCATCTAGTATTGTTGTTGAAGTATATAATGATCTTCTGGTCCTGCTCATTTCACTCAGCCTTAGTTCATGTAAGTCTCTCCAGGCCTTTCTGAAATCTTACTGGTCATTTCTTACAGAACAATAATATTCCATAATAAACATATACCACAATTTATTCAGTCATTCTCCAATTGATGGGCATCCATTCTGTTTCCAGTTTCTGGCCACTACAAAGAGGGCTGCCACAAACATTCTTGCACATTATATGACTTGTTCTTGATAAATGTAGCTCTATATGATCACAGTTTTACTTTCTACATGCTTACAATCAATCCTTTTAGCAATATGTTTTAGAATTTTCCTATGAATCAAAGTCAAAAGCAGTTCTGTATGTAGAGATATTACTTTAATACCCTATAATTTCTTAAGCTACTGTTACTCCCTTTTTATAAACTTTAATGGTATTTGTTTATTCTTTATGCACCACTTATTTTGGAGTTGCCCCAATTCTCAAGTTGGGTCCATATAGGGGAGCTCCTTCTATACTCAAGTTTCTAGGGATGCCTGTGGATGTCTTCCAATTGTACCCTACTACATTCCCATCTTGCCTACTTCTACCGTTATCACTTAACCCATTAAGATCTCCCTAATATTAACTAACCAATAGCCATTAATTAGTATTTATAAAAGGTTATTTACTGAGAAGGGACAGGAAAGCATAATGACACTCCATCTTACCCTACCCCCAAAATAAGAGGCATATTTTCTATGCACACTCACTTAGTCTTTAGGAAGAGTTCATCAAAATTAAAAGTGGTCAGTATAAAATATCTCCCTTTGTTCTCTAAAAGCAGGCCCATGGAGCAGTAGGGATTCAGACAATAGTGTAAGAAAATAAAAAGATTCTAGCTTTTATGCCCCTAATATCTGTGAAAAGCTTAGCTAGCTCTGGAGACCACTAATAAGGCAGAGGCAGGAGAGTACTGTGAACTGTGTCCAGAGGAAATTCTTGACTTGTATTTTAAAGAATGGTGACCCATAGAGTATCTAGGAACTTGTAGTAGTAGCCACCCCTGAGGGATCAGCCTGCAAATACAAATGAGGGATATCCCATAGAGGGATGCCACAATGTGAAAAACAAAAGGAGAAAAAAGGGAGATAGCTTAATTATGAAATATGGGGAAATGTTTGGGACATATTCTAAGAAATTAGGGTACATTTCAAATTGTAAATTGGAATTTGTAAAAGATAGATGTTTTTAAATCATATTACTCCAGCAAGTTCTTTTTTTTTTTTTTTTTTAACATGATATAAGGTATTTGCATTGATAATTGAATCTTGATGGTAGAGTGCCCTGACTACACATATTCATGTGGCTTTGCTGTGTTTTCTTACAGGGAGACTTTTACAATTCCACTGATTCCTCTTGGCCTAAAGGAAACCAAAGAAGTAGACTTGTCAGTCCTTCTTAAGGTAAATCTCCAAAGTTGAAAGATGTGAACAGAAATGAGAATCATTAGAAGTATGAATAAAAGTCTAAACGTACATACCTTTGCTATAACTGATTGAAAAATTATTTCATTTCACTTTTTAAAAATCCCAGTCTCACCTCTTTTGCCATGTAAGCTTAGCTGAGAATTTTACATGTTATTATCACATTTCTCATTTAATCATATTCTTACTTTAGAACAGTTTATAGAAGTTGAGGTGGTAATACCCAAGTTATCATCCTCCATATTCATAAGCTTTTGGGTTAAAAAGAGGGTGTAGTTTTAATTATTTTACAGTTGTAGAGAGTAAGAAAAATACACTCTAGTATCTGATTTGCAACTTCCATAACTGAAAATTTGTTTGGTTTTAAAGAGTCTCTTTGACCAAAGAGTAAACTTGGGATGCTTTGAAAAGAAATGTTTCCTGTTGATTAATGCCAAGAAACTAAGGGTGCCCTATTTATTTATTTTTATTTTGTTAGATTTTTATGTTCTTGCTTTTTTATTTCTTCTGTTTTTTGGAGGGGTTGTCTAGACAGGATGAGATGAAGTTTAATTTATAATTTTATTGGTGTGTGAGAATTCCCAAATGTGGAAAGCATCTCTACACCAAGCAGATTGAGAACTCATCTGCTACTTATTGTCTTAGTGAGTTTTTCTGGGGCATTGAAATGAGATATTAAGGGACTTACCCATGATCTACATC
This sequence comes from Sarcophilus harrisii, assembly GCF_902635505.1. NCBI lineage: Eukaryota > Metazoa > Chordata > Mammalia > Dasyuromorphia > Dasyuridae > Sarcophilus > Sarcophilus harrisii. The sequence continues at coordinate 455,897,791 of NC_045427.1, forward strand.
TACAATATCAAACAGAATTTAAACCTAGGTCTTCCTGACTCTAAATCTTATCAATTTATCTAGTATTTAGTCTCATGAGAATTTGAAGTAAAATATCAGAGCTTGAAAAATTTGGAACAAATAGGATCTCATTAAAATAGGAAACATGCTTTAGAAAAAATTGAAGTTTTTTTTTTCCTTCTGAAAGATTTTGAAACTAATTGTAATTCAAAAATAAAATTAGAGTTACAGCATTTTAGTACTTACATATTTGAGCCCATTTTAACTTTGGAAGGCACTTAATTTCTTAAATTTATTCTTTTTAAAGTTCTAACATTTAAAATTTTATTGTTGTATTTCATTTGGGCTAAGTAGACACTTCCTAGGGGCAGCTAAATGGCACAGTGGGCCTGGAATCAGTAAGACTCATCTTGTTGAATTCAAATATGGCTTCAAACAATAAGTGTGTGACCATGGGCAAGTCACTTAATCCTGTTTGTCTCAATTTCCTTATTTATAAAATCGACTAGAAAAGGGAAATGACAAATCACTTCAGTATCTTTGCTGAAAAAAATCCCAAATGAAGTCATAAAGAACTGGAAACATCTGAAAACAACTGAACAACAGACTTCCTAACAAATCGTCCTCAAAAAGAAATTTAACCCCAAAATTTTAAATAAAACTGTCCAATAATGATTGCATTTAAAATATTACACAATACTTTTCAATTTTAATATGTATTTTGTTAAATAAAAACTTTTTGGTTCTCTGGATTTCATAAGTGACTTAGATGGCAAAATTGCATTCCACTTATTAAAAAGAGAACTTCCCTAGATGAGAACATGAAGTACTTTGTCTAAGTTTTCTTATGTTGCAATCTTTTTGGAAATTTCTTCTCAGCTCTATAAACTATAGGTTTGTTTTGGAATTCATTTGTGGAAGTTGATAATATTGCATGACCTAGGATTATAATACTGTTGGACTTAAGGGTAGGAGCAAGTTAACAATAGCAGCTTTATATCAGCATTTTCAAAGGCTCTATGAGGCTTTATATATATACTTCCTGTTAAAAGTCAATGGGATTGGTGAATAAAATACAGGTCAACTTTGTAAAACATGAGGTATTGCAATAATTGTATGTGCAGTTGTTCTTCTTACATTGGTCCTTGACAAAACTGTCCTAAGATTAGCATGTTCAAGGGTCATTATACCAAAGAGTACATGTAAACTTTATGGGTAACCTTGTAAAACAAGATGTAATACATAGGAATTTACAAATTAAAAGCAAGTTTGAAAAAACAGTTATACTTTGTCCTTGCTATTTTAACCAAAATATTTTAGAATGTAGAAACAATGAATATCATTCACACAGAAATCAGAAAATGTGAAAAAGGTTTTAATTTTTTTCTTTATTTTTATTTGAGAATATATATGTCAAAAAAAAAAAAAAAAAAAAGAACCATGGATTATCTGTCTAAATCAGGTCATTTGTTGAGACTCAAGAGTTAGCAAAGCTACAGACACTTTTATTTTACTATTTATGCAGACAAAATTCACTCAGTAAGTAACAGGTATTAGATAGGTTGTAGTTAACATTATTGGAAGCATCATACTGACCAATCTACTAGAGCAATCAAAGAGGTTGTGTGATATAGTGGATAGAATGCTAAATTTGAAATCAAGAAGATTGGGGTTTCCGTCCATCTTCTTAGACTAATTAACTGTAAAATCATTCAACCTTATTGTGACAAAGAATTGTCAGTTCTCAGAGGCCATGCCTGGGGAGAATAAATCTGGCAGGTTTTTTCATGAATAAAAGATCTTAAGTTTGGAAACACATTGCTTTCTAAGCACCATTTTAAGAGAAGACACTAATCAATAATAATTGAGAATATGGTAATGAATTTTTTGTTCATGGAAATCCATAAAACCAAGAAAATTACAAAACAGCTATTCTCTGTAGTCATCTTGGTATTTCTACAGTCACAATTGCAAGATAGTACAAAGAAGGACATTCTTATTAAGTTCAGGTTTGGTCGAGACAAAATCCTGAAAATCTGCAAGTTTCTTGAATGTCCATTTGTTTTTTGATTCAATATTATTAGTTTTGCTGAATATATTTTTGGCTGCAGACCCTAGTTCTTTTGATTGTCAATATATATTATTCTAGGACCTGTGTGGTCTTTTATTGTGGCTGCTAATAAATCTTGTACAGTTCTTATTGTAGCTCCAGCGTATTTGAATTCTTTGGTTCTTAGAAAAATTTCTCTTTGATCTGGAAGTTTCAAAATTTAGATATAATATTTCTGTATGTTTTCCATGCAGGATATTTTTGTGGTAATGATTGGTGGGTTTTTTCTATTTCTACTTTCCCCTCATACTCCTCACTCCAGGACAATTTTCTTTATTTGTTACAGTGTCAAGGTTCTTTTTTTTCTTTTTTTGGTTACAGCTTTCAGGTAATCCAATCATTCTTATATTTTATCAAGATCTTTCTTTTTTTTTTTTTTTTTTTTTTTAATTTAATAGCCTTTTATTTACAGGATATATACATGGGTAACTTTACAGCATTAACAATTGCCAAACCTCTTGTTCCAATTTTTCACCTCTTACCCCCCCCACTCCCTCCCCTAGATGGCAGGACGACCAGTAGATGTTAAATATATTAAAATATAAATTAGGCACACAATAAGTATACCTGACCAAAACGTTATTTTGCTGTAGAAAAAGAATCAGACTCTGAAATATTGTACAATTAGCTTGTGAAGGAAATCAAAAATGCAGGTGTGCATAAATATAGGGGATTGGGAATTCAATGTAATGGTTTTTAGTCATCTCCCAGAGTTCTTTTTCTGGGCATAGCTATTTCAGTTCATTACTGCTCCATTAGAAATGATTTGGTTGATCTCGTTGCTGAGGATGGCCTGATCCATCAGAACTGGTCATCATATAGTATTGTTGTTGAAGTATATAATGATCTCCTGGTCCTGCTCATTTCACTCAGCATCAGTTTGTGTAAGTCTCTCCAGGCCTTTCTGAAATCATCCTGTTGGTCATTTCTTACAGAACAGTAATATTCCATAATATTCATATACCACAATTTATTCAGCCATTCTCCAACTGATGGACATCCATTCAGTTTCCAGTTTTTAGCCACTACAAAAAGGGCTGCCACAAACATTCGTGCACATACAGGTCCCTTTCCCTTCTTTATAATCTCTTTGGGATATAATCCCAGTAGTAACACTGCTGGATCAAAGGGTATGCACAGTTTATCAAGATCTTTCTTATAACCTATTTCATATTGTTCTACTTTTTCATTTTTTACATTTTGTTTTATTATTTCTTGATCTCTTATAGCTTCACTGCCTTCCCTTTGCCCCATCCTAATTTTGAAACAATTTTCTTCTTTTTTGAGACTATCTCCCTTTGAGTTGACTTTTTTTTCATAATCTTTTTCTTGGATGGCCTTATAAAAAGTTTTTCCTCAATATCTTCAATTTTTAAAAGTCTTTTTTGAATTCTACAAATTCTTTCCAGACAGGTAGCCATTTAGCCTTAGTCTCTGGGGCAGGAGCAGCTTTTTTTACTTCAGTATCCTCCTCTGAAGATGAACCCTCATCTTCCCTATTCCCATAGTAAGTTTCTAGGGTTGAGTTCTTATTTTCTTTTGCCTTTTTGTTGTTGTGGGTTTTTTTTTTTTTTTTTTTTTTGTGAACCATTAACGTAAATACCTCTAATCCTGAGGTGAGGGGGATGGTCCTTTAGCTTCACCTCAGCTTTTCCCTTTGACCCAGAGCCCCAAACCAAAAACTCCCCCTCCTGCCAGTGCCTGCATCCAGCAGCATCCTTGCCTCACCGTTTCTGGACTGAGCCAGTGTGCTGGTTCCTTCTTGCTTAAAAGTATCTGGGTTTTGTGTTCCTAATCAACAGAGATTCCCTCAGTCTTTCTGGACTCCATCTTGGGACTCCCCAGGCTTTGTAAGAGGTGAAAATTCCTGTTGTAGAGGTTGAGGACTATCTCTGAACCCAGCCATGCATATGGCTCCCCTTTTGGTGTTTCTACAGACCTAGCCGGGAAGTGTTTACGCTTTACATATGTTAAACCTTGTCTTGGGGTCTTTCTTCGGATATTCTCAAGTTGTCCCAGGAAGACGCTTGTTCTGTCCCAAGTCTTATTTTTCATCAGTCTTTGTTTGCACTGAGGTCCAGTTTTGTTTGTGGGGGAAATCTGGAGAGCTTGGAATTTTCTTCTGTGTTCTACTATCATCAGTTGTTTTAAGGTGTAGGTAGGACTTACATTCTTCTATTGAGTAAACTCCTGTGGTTCCCTACTGCTTTTAGGATTAAATAAAAATTACTCATTATTATGCTTGAATTTACTACTTCTGTTTTGAGAAATGGATATTTTGATTATATACAAAATCTTATTCTGGAAAGATACCACTCACATAACTCACCTTTCCTTGTCATACAAATATATATGTTAAATTTTGGTTTGTGATGTTATTTGGTTCTTGCCAGGTCTAATAGCTATTAATTATCAAAGAAACTTTATTTTGTGTGGTCTACAAGTTTTTGAGCTTGTCTTTCTTCTTCCTGACCTATGCTTGCAAATATATTTTCACCATTCTCACTTTTTTCCACCTTTGTATCGAAGTAACAAAATATCAAGATATGTGTTAATATAATTTGGAGAATATTGAGCTTTTCATAGTTTGTCTATATCTTCAACTTCTGTAACAGCTGGTGTTGAACATAAGTTGCCATTATTTTCGCAGTGATCTTTTTACAAATATTTCTCATAAATATTGCAATATAAGGAATAGTATCCCATAAAATATTGTTGGGTTTATTTATTTATTTTGCTTTTGGGACATGTGATAAAATCAGTTTCATCAACTGCTTCTCCAAGAAACATCCTTTAGATATTCATATGAAGAAAAATCTCTTGCATCTTATGCTGCACTCCTAAAAAGCATACCAAGTAACAGATGTACAAAATATTAGTGGATTTGATTACTTATGTTTATTTTTTAACACAGATAACAGAACTGATTTTCTTTTTATAATGGTTTTTTATTTTTTAAAATACATGCAAAATCTTGTGTTCCATATTTTTCTCCTCTCTTCCCCAGTCTCCTCTCCTAGACATCAAATAATACAATATAGGTTAAACATGTGCAGTTCTTCTAAACATTTCCACATTTATCATGCTGCACAAGAAAAATCAGATAAAAAGAGAAAATGAGAGGGGGGAAAAAAGCAAACAACAACAAAAAAAGGTGAAAATACTATGCTGTGATAGACATTCAATCTCCACCTTCCTCTCTCTGGATGTGGATGACTCTCTCCATCACAAATCTATTGGAATTGGCCTGAATCACCTCATTGTTTAAAAGAGTCAAGTGCATCACAGTTGACCATCATATAATTTTGTTGCTGTGTACAATGTTCTTTAGTTTCTACTCAGTTCATTTAACATCCGTTCATATAGGTCTCTCCAGGGCTTTCTGAAATCATTTTGCTAATCATTTCTTATATAACAATATTCCATAACATTCATATACCATGACTTATTCATATATCCCCAACTGATAGGCATCCACTCAGTTTCCAGTTTCTTGTCACTACAAAAAGGGCTGCCACAAACATTTTTGCACATGTGGGTCCCTTTCCTTCCTTTAAGATCTCTTTGGGATTCAGGCCCAGTAGAGACACTGCCTTATCAAAAGGTATGCAGAGTTTGAAAGCCCTTTGGACATAGTTCCAAATTGTTCTCCAGAATAGTGGGATCATAGAACCAATTTTCAAATCACATTTTGAAGTTTTCTATTTGTCATTTTCTTTTTTTTTTTTTTTTTTCTTCATTAAAGCTTTTTATTTACAAAGCATATGCATGGGTAATTTTTCCAACACTGACCCTTGCAAAACCTTTTGTTCCAAATTCCCCCCACCCCCCAAGCAGGTAGTCCAATACATGTTAAATCTTATTTGTCATTTTCTTTAAAGGATTTTATCTTGGAACATTATAGTGAAGATAGCTCTTTATATGAAGATGAAATTGCAGATCTTATGGATCTAAGACAAGTAAGTTCCCATATGGGATTCAATGCAGTCACTATAGTATGTTTTAATATTTCCTCTGAGAGATACCATGGCATAGTGGATAGAGTAATAATAACTATCATAATAAGTAGCATTAATATAGTGCTTTCATTATTTGCAAAGCACTGCACATATATTTATTAGAGAATGAAAGTGTTAGATTCCTTTCTGAAATAATACTGATTTGATGAAGTTAAGCATGTCACTTAGTTGCAGAGAAGGTGCCTATCTGCATTTGAACTTTGCTTACCAAAGAATTCACTGGAGCAAAGATATCACAGGCATAGCTGATATCTCTGTTTACCTGTGTGTTATTTTCACCCCACAATGCCATGGTGAAAAACAAATTATAGAAACCATCAACTTTTGTTAAGGTAAATATCTCAGTAATAATTATGAAAGGCAGACATACTTAGGGTGGATGTTGGGAAGTTATAGGAACCATGTTCTTTGAATTGATTTTATATGCATTAGATCAGTTAGCTGATGCTAGTAGTAGGTCGTTTACCTTTATTAAATATTTCTTTTATATCTTTAGGCTTGCCGAACACCTAGCCGAGATGAAGCTGGTATTGAACTGTTAATGACATATTTCATTCAGCTTGGCTTTGTTGAAAGTAGGTTCTTTCCACCCACTAGGCACATGGGAATTTTATTTACATGGTAAGTTGTTTTTTTCCTACTTAAATGAATATTTTATTTCTCTAATTTTTTCTAAATTTTGAGCTTATGTAAAATAGCTAAAGAGATAAAGACTCTTGAATGTTTATGTCACAGGTCCCAAAGAACTTGGGATATTTCACAATCATTGCTTATTTGCACACCATAAACTATTTGTAACATAGAATTGATAGTCTTTTTTTTTTTTAAATGTAAAATCTTTTTTTTTTTTATTTAATAGCCTTTTATTTACAGGATATATGCATGGGTAACTTTACAGCATTAACAATTGCCAAACCTCTTGTTCCAATTTTTTACCTCTTACCCCCCACCCCCTCCCCCAGATGACAGGATGACCAGTAGATGTTAAATATATTAAAATATAAATTAGATACACAATAAGTATACATGACCAAAACGTTATTTTGCTGTACAAAAAGAATCAGACTCTGAAATATTGTACAATTAGCTTGTGAAGGAAATCAAAAATGCATGTGTGCATAAATATAGGGATTGGGAATTCAATGTAATGGTTTTTAGTCAGAATTGATATAGTCTTAATCTTTCTACTATAATTGGGAAAATTGTTGTCATTGGAAATAAAGATTCTTATGATAGGCTTGACAGGTGGTTTTAATGAACAGGTTTTTTCCCCCCATTCCTAAGACATTAGGTGCTGATGAATAACAAACATTGTGACCAGACAGTGAATTTGGATAGCCAATTTTTTTTTATTACAAGTATTAACATACATTCTTTTAAAAAATGTTTTTATTCACATCTTTTATTTTTTGGTTACCTTTAAAATTTTTAAAAACATCCCTTAGGAGCTATCCTTTGTGACAAAATTTTTAAATGAAACATGAAAAAAGCCGTTCAGCAGAAACAACTAATATATCACTTGTTTTTCATAATATTTTTGGATTCTATACTCATACTTTTTTATCTTTGCAATGAAGTGCAAAAAGATGCATTTTCTCAACTCTTATCTAAGACCAAGATTTTTCATTGTAATTATAAAACATTCAGTGTTCTTTTAAAAATTCTTTCCATTTCCATTTTTGTAATTATGTATGCTGTGTTTCTGGTTCAGCTTCCTTCACTCTTTATCATTTTATATGTTTTCCATGCTTCTTTGACTTGTTAGAGGTCAGTAAAATTTTGCAATATTTTACATCAGTTTGTTTAGCTAAGCCCCAACTAATGGATATCTTTGTTTCTCTTTATTTTGTTACTACAAAAAATATTGTTTGTAAAAATTCTAGTGACTATATACTTAGGTATGGGTTCTCTAGGCATGGGAATTTTAGTCTTTTTTTTAGTATATTTTCAAATAATTTTCTGGATGTTTGGATTTTTTTATAGTTCCATCCACAGTGTATTAGTGTATCTGTCATTTTCTCAGCCCCTTCCATGATTTATATTCCCGTTTTCTCATCTTTGACTATTTAGCATATATTCTTAACGAGCACGATTGCTTTAAGAATTTCACTTTAATGTCTCAGGACCTATAGTAATCCAAACATTAGGGCTGTTGATTCCAGATTTCCTTTTGGGAAGGGAGATGAGTTTTTATAATATATCTCTTAAGAAAAATCTTAACTCTTTTATCATATACTGAAGAAGTTAGCGATATTGTTTAGTCTGATACGAGATGCTCCTTTTTTTTTTTTTTTTTTTTTTTTTTTTTTTTTTTTTTTTTTTTTTTTTTTTGCTGACGCAATTGGACTTGCTCAGTGTCACATAGCCAAGAAGCCTTAAGTGTCTGAGATCAGATTTAAACTCAGGTCCTCCTGACTTCAGAGCTGGTGCTCTATCCACTGCACCACCTAGCTGCCCTACCCGATTCTTTTTTCATTCAAAAGAGAAATCTAATTGAAAGAAAAAGTATAAATTTCATAATTATATTTCAGTTAAGAGAATCATTATTTTTTAAACCAAGAATAATTTTGGACAGGATCTTCATTAAATAAGAACAAGTTTGTTATCCTTCTTTGTAAACTACTTATGGGATGTATTTTAGAGTTTTAAGTAAAAGATTATAATATAAGCAAAAATGAAGTTTTCTTTACCCTTAAAAATTTTCTTAAATAGGTATGATTCATTAACTGGTGTTCCAGTCAGCCAGCAGAATTTATTGTTGGAAAAAGCCAGTATCCTATTTAATATTGGTGCTGTCTATACACAAATTGGAACCCGAAGTAACCGGCAGACACAATCAGGGCTTGAACATGCTGTGGATGCCTTTCAGAGAGCTGCAGGTAAGGGAACATTGCTTCCTTGTTAGGATGCTGGTGTGTGTGTGCACACATTTCAGTAAGAGAATTATATTTCATTACCCTTGATTCATCATGTTCTCTTTGTTCTTCAGAAAGAATTGCTATTAATTTGTTTTTAACACTATTTTTAACCTCAGTTTTGCCATCTTAGCTTGGCTTTCTAGTCTCTGGAGTTAGTAGATAGCTTTCATACCTGAAAGGGTTCTATAGGTTCATTGCCAACTTTCTGTGAATGTACAGAAAAGAGAATTGTTTTTAAAAACCTGTTGTCATCATCTGATTTTGTGCATAGGTTTCTGGAATTTAATTTTTCCCAAATGTTAAGAGCTTGGATAGGTATACTGCACATTAATTGTTCCTTTGTAGAAAGAACACTTATGTACTTAGGTAATTATGTAACATTACTTATGTAATGTTTCTTTTATTCTGAACTTGATAAATCATAAATATTAATATTTCCTAATACCAAGATCATAAAGAAGAATGCACATGAAGCACATTAATCTCTACTTACTTTTTCTTTTCTTTTTTTTTTTTTTTTTTTTGGTGGTTATTTAAAATATGATAGTTCCAACACTGATCTGCTTATTTGTGTCTTATGAACTTCTTTGGCTCTCCTATTTTTTTTTTTCAATAATACATTGATCCTCTTTATTTTTTTTTAGCATCACTATTTCTATCTTCCTTTCCCTCTAACAAATAAACAATCTGGTGAAATGTACAAACAAATACATGCTTTTGCTATATCTGAATCTTCTAGTCTATAACATCTGTGAAGATCACGTATTTTAAAATCAACAGGAGTCCAGAGTTCAGGTTAGGGGAAAATCATCAGTCTTTATTCTCAGTGAAGAAGGATCAGAGGTGGAAGAGAATTGGCGATAGCAATGTGTGCAGCTGAGTCAAGAAGCTAGCTAGATCACCAGCCACACGACCAGCAGCCAGGAGAATCGAACCCAGGCCCAATTTCTCCCAGCTTCTCTTCCTGTTCCTCTCTCTGCCTCCACCTACCAAAATCGTCATTTCCTGTACAACACATCAGGACTTGCACAGAGAGTGGGCAGGGACCATTCTTTATCCAATCATGTATATCAGTAGAGTATAGTCCAATTACTATTTAGCCTTATGTACTTGGGACCTCAGTGCATCAACTCAAACTTCAGCCCATTACAAACATCTATCAAAGAATTGAGAAAGTATGACTCCTCATCAGTCTTCTGGAGTTGTGATTGACCATTAAATTAGTCATGCTCCTTAATTCATTCACAGTTATGTTATTTTACAAAGTTGTTTTCATTATATAAATTGTTCTTGTTCTTCTCACTTTGCAGTATTTCAAACTAGTCCTCCCAGATTTCTCTTAATGTCTCTTTTGTCATTTCATATAGCATAATAATATCCTATAATGTTCATTTGTCATGATTATACACCTGTTTTCCAGTTTGTGGGGAATTTACCTATTTTATTTCTAGTTTTTTACTACAACAAAAAATGATGCTACAAATATTTTTGTATGCATGAATCAAGGAATGCTATTTTGAAAGATAGAATAATAAAGAGCCATAAGTTCTCTAGTCATAGAAACCAAAATATAAAGGATTTGTATTTGTAATTTTGAAAGGTGTGAATAAATTATTGTCATTACAATAATTGTAATTATCATTATATCAATTCAATGTACTCAAGCATAGTAGCATTATGGATTAAGATGTAGAATTAATTCTTTGTACACAAAGAATTTGAAGGGACTTCACATAGCTGGAAGTTCGGGCCCTCTTCTTAGGGATGGAGATACTGAAAGATTGAAGAGTTAATGACATAGCATCTGACAGTGCTAGACCTAGAATTGGGCTTCTTGATTCTTATGACAGTCTTTATTCACTTGTATTTCTACTTTTATTTTTCTATTTCCTGTGGCACTAACTAATGGCTACATTGAATAATCAATCTCTGCAGCCTGTTTCAGTGAGAATTGAGCCTGTAGAAGTAGATTCTGGACTTGCGTCGAACAATATAGAGTTCTGTAGATTAATATTATTGGCAGCTGTTTGGTGAAATGGCTGGTTAAACTCCAAAGACAAGATTTTTCCACTGGAAATCAAGGCAAATCTATTTATTCCAGCCATCTGGAAATGTTGGGGCTAGTCCCAGAGCCGTCATTAACTTATGTGACCTTGAGCAAAGTAATTTCCTCTCCATGAGCTGCAGGTTTCTTAACTATAGAATGAAAGGATTAGATTAGAAGAAACTTTGATGGTCCTTTTAGATCTAAAAGTCTCTGATGAATTATAAAGGAGGGGATTTTTAGTAAAAATTATATGAAATCATTGCATTGATTAGAGTTCTTAAGTCTTTTGAAATTGATCATATTTACAATATTGTTATTGTATTGTATCAGTTCTATTCATACAAGCATGTTTCTCTGTTTTCTCAGTTTCTCTGAAAATAACCCTTCATTATATCTTAAGAGCATTATAGTGTTTCATGGTACAATGAATCAAGCACTGAGCCTGCAGACAGGAAGATCCGAGTTCAAATCCAGCCTTGAGACAATTTACCTGGCTGTATGACCTTGAGCATTTTACTTAAGCTTGTTTGCTTCAATTTTGCTAATTAAAAATTTTTTTAAATTAAAATTTAACAATATACTTTTTAGAAAGTTAGAGAAAATGTCAAACCACTCCAGTATTTTTACTAAGAAACCCCACAACAACTCATATATATGCCAGAATTTGTTCAGCCTTCACCCAGTTGATGGGCATCTTCTCAATTTCCAATTCTTTGCTACATGAAAAAGAACTACTACAGATATTTTTGTACACATGGATTCTTTTCTTTTTAAGATCTCTTTGATATAGATAAAATAGTGTTATTGCTAAGTCAAAGCATAAAAAGCATTTACTAAGTTTTTATATCAAATGTTCCTAAACCTTTTTGCTTCATAGATCACCTTCATTTTGGGCAGTCTGGTGAAACCTAGGGACTCTTTCTCAGAATAATGTTTTTAAATGCATCCGTTATTAAAAAGTGAATCAAATATACTAAAATACAGAAATTGATTAAATAAAAAAAAGGTCACAGAGCCCATGTTAAGAACCTCTGCCCTCTGCTCTATATAATGCCAAATTTCATACAAATAGAAAATGCATGTGGTCTCTCCTAATCAGTTTCTGTAACATTCCCAGAGAAAATGGTACAGTTTATATACTGGTGAAACTAGATAAATCAGTTGGATGAGAATAATATTAGAGGTTATATTTCAGCTTCTGATTTGTCAGTTTTATTTTTTTCAAAAGGAAAATATTTGGCAGCTAACATATACATTGTATTTTTTTATATAATAAATGAACCTGGAAAAGCTCCTTATTCTGTTCTTTAATTACCACATCTTCCAAGGTCAGTTTGTAAGATTGCCAAATAATCATGTGACTCTCCAAATCTGATTATTATTCTTTTTTTCTTTATTCTTTAAAAAGCTAAGTGTTGCTAGATTGAATAACATTTACGTTATTCACAGAACATTACATTAATTTAATGAGCATCAAATGTCTGCTGTTTGGAAAGCATAGTATTAGATGCTGGGGATGCAAAGTTAGATGTATCACAAACCTTGCTACCCCAAACAGTCATTATGAACCTACTAATAATGAAACTGAGCATAGATCTCTTGTCAGGAGAATGATTGATTTATAGCGATGAGTACAGATATCACTCTATGGCTTTGTAAGCATTAAGTTTTTCATGAAACCAGTAAAGAGAAGTTTTATGCATGCAGATATGTGTATGTGTAGATGTTTAATGTAGCAAAGTAGAACCTATTTCTTCTTTCAAATGATGTAGTGCTTTTTGTTGTTGTTTGTTTTTACTTTAAAGGAGTTTTAAACTACCTAAAGGAAACATTTACTCATACACCAAGTTATGACATGAGCCCTGCCATGCTAAATGTTCTGGTCAAAATGATGCTAGCACAAGCTCAAGAGATTATCTTTGAGAAAATTAGCCTTCCTGGGATCCGAAATGAGTTCTTTACCTTAGTGAAGATGGCTCAAGAAGCTGCCAAGGTAAGTAGTGATGCTGTACTTTTAGAGCTGGCTTCATTTCTTAGTTTCCATGTTTTCTGGCAGATATAAACTCCAAGACCAACAATGCCCCAGAATTTGCTCAGAAGAGCATCATTTTTTATGGTATTCCTAGGCAAGGACCTCCACTTTACTCTCTGTGCAAATTTGTTATTGTCTGATATGGATCAGTAATACCAAACTGATCTTTTAACCCATGAACAAATTTATTATTACAATTGATTGTCTAATTATTTCAATTTTGAAATTAACAATAGGAAATAACCATGAAAATGTTTGTCTAATGCTAGGATGACCTGCCTGTATTCACAATTGCTTGTAAAAGGAAAAGCTTTTTGTCCTTAGCAGAAAAAACATGGAATGGTTCTGTGTCAGTGATTTCTCTTTCCTCTCTCTCGTTTTAGGTTGGGGAAGTTTACCATCAACTTCATTCAGCTATGAGTCAGGAGCCAGTTAAAGAGAACATCCCATATTCTTGGGCCACCTTGGTCAAAGTGAAATCTGACCATTATAGAGCTCTGGCTCACTATTTTGCTGCCACCATTCTGATTGATCATCAATGTAAGAGTTAGGAAAATAAAAACTTCCAATTTAAAAAAAATTTAATGCTTCTACCACATGACTTAGTGTGATCAATACTATTTCTTTTTGATAGATTATATCATGGGGATATAGGAAGTTAATGGAAATGTCAGCATTAGTTTCAAGAAGCACAGCATTTTGTTTCTTTTGCTTAGTCCATTGAAGTACCTGTGAAAATTTATAAACTATCTGACCATTTATCTACCTATATTTTACCACATTTTTATTTCTTATTAATGTCAAGTCAAGAAGCATTAATGCCTAAAGAAAGACAAAATTTATAACTCTTACTGCCACAGGAGTTAACCGTGTAATGGAGGAGTTCAGTCTATATTTAGAGAGGGGACTACTTGACTTTTGTCTTTTTAGCTCTAGTCCCTAGCATGGTGCCTTGCATATATATGCACTATCAAGCAAATGCTTGATAATGTTAAATTATCAAATACTGATTCTGTGCAAAGCACTGGGATAGGGTTTAGGACATAAAGGCAGTATAAATTAGTATTCTTGCCCCAAATAGATTTGTAATCTAATTGGGGAAACAATCTTTACACTTAAAATTTAAAGTAACTCTACAAGGTAATAAAAGATGAGAACCAGATACGAGGTATAAACAAACAAACAAACAAATACCTTAATGTTTCTTTAAATTTAAAGGGAGAGATTACTTTGTGTTGGAATAATCAGGGAAAGCTTCATAGAAGAAAGTGATCTGGGCCTTGAAGAATCAGTAAGATTTGAAGTCAGGAAATGAGGAGGAAAAGCTTACATAACTGCATAGAAGCCATCACCTGGTAACATCATATAGGGCCATTATTTAATACAATGTTATAAAACTAACACTCCATCATGACAAAGATAAAATTATATAATGCAGAATTTAAAAAGAGTAATATTCAAAGTTTCTATTCTGATTTGTTCAGTTTACAAATCTTACATACCCAAATCCATGTCATTGTAGTGAATCCTGGAGATGATGAAGATCAGCAGGAAAAATGCTTGTCTCAGCTGTATGATCACATGCCTGAAGGACTTACACCTTTGGCAACATTGAAGAACAAAAATGAACGGAAACAACTAGGTAAATTGTTTGTATGGGAAATAGGGAAAGTGTTCCTCCCAAAAAGCTCATTAAAAATTATTTCTCTAAGGTCTGGCATATCTATGTGCTTTCCCATGCTCCAGAATGTTCCTAAAGGATAATAGGTTGTAAATAATCATGATTATTCTGCTTTGTAGTAGTTACTCAAGTTTTAAAGTTGCATTTTCAAACATGTAATTTCACAAGTTATTCTTAAATTATCTAAGCTTATATTGGTTCATGTTTCGAAATTACCAAATACCTTTTCCTATATTCATAGTTCTCGTAGCTAGATTTGTTTTTTTTTTTTTTTAAATTTATTATTTTTTTTAATTTAATAGCCTTTTATTTACAGGATATATGCATGGGTAACTTTACAGCATTAACAATTGCCAAACCTCTTGTTCCAATTTTTTACCTCTTACCCCCCACCCCCTCCCCCAGATGACAGGATGACCAGTAGATGTTAAATACATTAAAATATAAATTAGATACACAATAAATATACATGACCAAAACGTTATTTTTGCTGTACAAAGAGAATCGGACTCTGAAGTATTGTACAATTAGCTTGTGAAGGAAATCAAAAATGCAGGTGGGCATAAATATAGGGATTGGGAATTCAATGTAATGGTTTTTAGTCATCTCCCAGAGTTCTCTGGGCGTTCGTAGCTAGATTTGTTTGACCATTTAGTTATCTTATAAGCAAGAGTTAAGGTTTTGCAGATGCATTTAATTGGTCTTCAAGCGGACCAGACTAGACAATAGCTCTTTTTTTCTGCTTCATGAATGAGAAACCATTGATCAGAAGGTCTGGGACTGACTTACTCAGTTTCGTCTTCTGTTAAGCAAAACAATTGAAATGGTCTTTGAAGCCCCTTCTAACTAGTTAAATAAAGCTGATCAGTTGAAACATTGAATGCTATTTAATGATACTATTGAATTTTAAGTTTAGGGGAAGATTACTATTTTCATAATGTTTTATGTTTTCAGGAAAATCCCATTTACGTAAGGCTATTGCTGATCATGAAGAATCTGTAAGGGCAGCTAACCTGTGCAAAAAGCTGAGGAACATTGAAATTCTTCAGGAAATCTTGTCTGTTGCTCACAAAAGGTCCCATCTTAAGTACTCTCAGTATGAACAAGATGATGATTTTTTGAATTTAATAGATGCTCCAGATATTATCTGTAAGTAACATGATGAAGATGTCCTATAGTATATCCTACATATATCAACATGGACAAAACCAGTCTGTATTCAGTTAACCAGTATCTATTGGGTACCTTCTCTGTGCAAAGTACTATGGGAATGTAAAAATGGGTAAGACATGGCCAAACTTCCAGTGTCAGGAGAGTTATCTTATGCAAATATATAGTGGGCTAAATGCTATTCTCAGTACTGTTAAGAAAGGTATTCACAAAGGACTATGGAAATTAAGAGGTGGAAAGAGGTGATTAGGGAAGGCTTTATAGTGCTAAGATTTGATTAGGCTTTCAAATATGGAAAGGATTGGGGAGGAAGGTATCCCAGGTAGAATGGACGAATAAAGGTTTCTTTGGAGAGTAGCAGAAATATTGCACTTTGCCTGAAAAAATGGGCATATAATTTTGGACCTGAAAAAGCTGATAGGTAATTTTATGATCATAGAATTAAGAACTGAAAGGGATCTTAGAGATATCCAAGTCCTTGAATACACATTGGTGTAACTAAACAGGGATTTGGATTCAGTCCTTACAATTCTAAATCTGACATTTCAGTAGACCACCAGAGGGCCTTGAAAAGTCAAGACTAAAAAATACATGTGCTTATGTTTTCTAATTTTTTTTAAGACAACATTAGGATTGATTTGTGATATGTATAGTAGAAGAATAACTTATGAATTTTTCTCTGAAAATTGAGAAAGATCTTTAAACACTGCTGCATAATCTATTGAAAAACCAAATTATTACTGGAGCAAATATTCTGGTGGTACATTAGGCAAATAATAGATTTGAATGTGTAAGTCTTTGGGTTCCCCTTTTTTACAATGCCATAGCCTAAAGGTGGGGAGCAAAGGGGAATCCAAATGTATAAATAGGGAAAAGTATAATTATTATGTAATTTCATTCATAATCTATGTAGATGCATTATTTAAAATTCTTAGAGTAGTTGGCAAACTCCCTTCTAACTATAGTATAAATTGGAGTACTTGAAATAAGAAGATTGTCTACTTATCTTGAATTAGATTTCTATTTATCCTTTAATAGCATTTGCCTTTTTCCAGAAGTGTTTTTCTTTTCATCCTGCTCAATGTTTTATTTCTTGCCTAGTGGTTTGCATCTTATTGAATTTTTGAAGCATTTTCAAAGACTTTTCAATTGGACACCAAAAGGAAGTACTTATTTAAAGGAATGAGTTAAATGCCCTTATACTTACTAGTGTGAGTCACAGATCACTTCTCTTAGAACGTAATTGAAATCAATCAGGCAGTCTTGTCAGTAAGCAGTTATGAGGCACCTGCTATGTGCTAGCTACTCTCTTAAACTAGAGATACAAATACAAAAAAGAGAAGTCTCTTCCTCAGAGTTTACATTCCAATAGGAAGAATCAAAGGAGTGGTGGTCAGAGAAGAGTGAAATTTCAGGTATGATGAGTGGACGTATAGGGCAATGGAATTATGCATCATTTTCAGAAACTGTTAGTATTAATTTGATTACTGTTTCCCTGAGCAAGGAGTAAATAGTAAATAGCTAGGTAGTTTAAGTAAATTCTTGTTGCTTAGCTGATCCCGGGGTGAAAGGTGACAGACAATCAGGGAGAGGCGGATGTGGCCTGGTAAGGTGACTATGGCAAAGCTGGAAAACTGGACAAATATCATTTATATTTTGAATTTTTTTTTTTTACAGCTAAAACAGAGCAGGAAGCTGAGATGATGGCCCCACAATTTTCCAAGGTAGCAGTGACAGACTTCTTCCAGAAACTGGTATGGCCTGCTGCAATGTTATAATAATCTCTCTGATAGACAACTTTTAATTTTGCTGAAGAATTGAAGAGGTGGAATGAGGATAATGGCTATAATTGCTCTAGATGTTCTTGAATTTTAGAACAGGTTCTTTGATTTGATCTAGGAGATGTAACATAAATTATGGTTGAGAAGAGTACCATCTTGAGCAGTTTGACCATTTGTATTCCTGCAGGCGATTCTTTCAATCTTTTTTTTTAAATCATAGGATACAAAAACATTAATTGGATCCCTAAAGATTCTTCCATGTAATCCTATACCTACTGCTTACCCTCAAGTATTATTTTTGAGATTAAACTCTTCCCCGTTTTGCTTTTAAAAGTCAATTTATCTGACTCCTGGAAAAACGATTGCTAAGATTATCTATTATAGCATCATAGATATATTGCTGACAAACTCACAAGTCTTCTGGTGCACCTCCTTATAAAATTTCAAGAACACGATTTTGGAGGTGGAGAGATGTCAGTGAGCATTTAGTGCAATTCAACATGAAAAATGCTCATTGAAGACTTTCAGTGAGAGAAAAACTACCTTTTAAACCAGCATATCCCACTCTTTGATGGTTCTAATCATTAGAAGTTTTTTTCAGTGTCAACTCTAAATTTATCTCTTTGCAACTTTTGGTCACTGCTCCTAATGCTGCTGCTCTCTGAAGAGCCAAGAATAAATTCAATCCACATATAACTCTTCAAATACTTGAAGATAGTTTAAGAATTACATTTATATTGAGTTCTGTTAGAATTCTTATTTGGTACAACATTTTAGCCTGTGAGGAATTTTAGAGTAGCAATTGCCATCTGATAATAATCTTTCCTACTTTATCTCATCTGCAAACTTGATGCACCATTCCGTCAGTACATATCAAACACAGATCCCTGGGACATACTGCTGGTAGCCTTGAAGTTGTTTAAAACATACCTTTGAGATATTTTATATGCAAATCAAATCATAAGTGTTTTTGTGTTCCATAGGGCCCTTTATCTGTATTTTCAGCAAGTAAGAGATGGACAGCTCCTCGAAATATTCATTTTACTATTGAAGATGATGATTTGGGGTTTACTCTGAGAGGAGGTTCCCCAGTACAAGTTCATTTTCTGGATCCCTACTGCTCTGCTGCAGTAAGTAATGAATTTTCGAGTGCAGATTTGAGGGCAGGGGGAAATACTAAAGTGATTATATATATATGTATAGGTATATGTGTATACACACACACACACACACACATGCATAAATATGCATATTCACATATACATACACACCTATTTAAAATCTAGGCACATTAATAAATGTGGAAGTTAAATATTTATCAGTTCTTAAGGACACACTTTTAAATAAAGTAAAAGTAAAGCAAATGTTGTGAATTTTTATATATGGATTTGGAAACTTTATGATTGACATTAATTTTAATTAAAAATTGACCTTTTCTATATTACTTTCTAGCTGGCAGGTGCTAAAGAAGGAGATTATATTGTTTCTATTCAAGATATAGATTGTAAGTGGCTGACAGTGAGTGAAGTTATACAAAAACTGAAAAGTTTAGGGAAAGAAGTTATTGAGATGAAGGTTATCAGTCTTTTGGATTCAACATCTTCTATGGTAAGAAAGACATTTAACTTCTTATTCTGATTCCTTTAATGAATTTATTAACCTCTGTTAAGCTAAGTAAATTGCAGGTATTTCACATAAAATCTACAAATCAATTTTCAGACTTTTTTCATTACTCTTATTCATTACTATTTTCATTACTTCTTAATAAGTTTATTTCAGTCAAGTATAAAGAGGTGAAAAAAATTTTATATTCTTCCAAAAGAGTTGATAACTAATTTTTTTATTTTTATCTTTTTCAAAACTTACTTAGTTCTCTTTAAAACAAGAGTTCTTAATCTAGGATCCATGAATTGTGTCTTTTGTAATTGTAAGTATTTTATGCACTTAAAAACAGAAAGTGTTCATAGATTCTACCAAATTGCCAAAGAGCTCATTGAGGACCCTCAAAAAATTAAGAATTGTTGTAAAAATTGTTCTATTTTGAACATATAATAACTTATCATGGATAACTTTTTTTCCTTTTCTCTTTTATGCAGCATAATAAATGTGCTACCTATTCTGTGGGAATGCAGAAAACATACTCCATGATCTGCTTAGCCATAGAAGATGATAAAATCGACAAAACCAAAAAAATTTCCAAAAAACTGTCTTTTTTGAGTTGGGGAACCAACAAAAACAGACAGAAGTCAGCTAGCACTCTCTGTCTCCCATCAGTTGGAGTGGTAAGACCCCAGATCAAGAAGAAACTTCCTTCTCCCTTTGGTCTTCTCAGTACAGAAAGTTCACTATATTAACATTTTAGCAAACAAAGCTATTTCTAAATTCTGAGTAACTCTCAATAATATGTGCCATAATGTGAAATTTATTAATATATTTAAAACCTATTTTCTTAGATTTTAAACTTGCATGTGGCATTTGTATCCTAAACAGAAGTGCCGAAACTGGATTTACAGAAGACATTTTGTCTTTTGTTTGAAGTTGTCAATGTATTGTTACAAGTTATTTATTGCATATAATACTGTATATAGAATAGTGTTTAAAAAAAAATGAAGGATATTCACAACTAATTCTTTTATTTGTATTGTTGATCTTTACTATGTAATAGATTGAGTTTGAAAAAAAAAACATCTTTAACTTTAATTCAAACAAATACTATATACAACATGGCAGCTAGTATCCAGCAGACTACAGTAGTGGATTTGTGTTACTGTTATCAAAATATTTCTGCATACTCAATGACAAGCTCTACTTTGATCACTGTACAAAATGAATGACAAATCTGCACACTTTTAGCATAGTTGCATATTCTGGATATAACCTAGTGCCAAATTTCATGATTAATACTTTACAACAAAGAACCAGCTTTGAAAAAATTGCTGAAAAAAATAATTTTCACATTGCTAACACAGTAGTGTTAGATGAAAATACCATCTACAGGGTAGATATTATACTGTTTGATACTCAAAACATTTTCCATTTTCTTTAAAGTAGAAAAATGTATAAATGCACCTTGAATAAACTTCTGGCTAAAAAAAAAAAAAAAAAAAGCTTGTTTTTAACTTTTCTTTGTAATAAATAAAAAAAGCTTTCTGTAAGACTTAAAATCCAAATGTTTTCTAAGTAATGACTTTTTTTGCTTATGTACCTGAATACAGAAACCCCCCCCAAAAAACCTGAATTGCTAAATGTACCATTAATATTTTTAACAAGCGTTTCCAAACAGTGCCTTTAATATTATTTGTAGAGGCTAATGTATTTAAATAAATGCCTATTAATTTATATTTTGTTTTCTTCATTTTTTTTCTCTTTTAAAAATCTAGGGTGTTTAACCTGAATATTTTAAGTCACCAAAAATTTTATTTAAATTGTAGACCTCTAATCAATAATATTTTATGTCCAAAACTGAAGTAATATAGTTCAGACAATTGTGATACATAATATTTCAGTGACTATTGCTTCTGCCTTTAGCAACCATCAGAAATGTCACAGGAAGTCTGAGAAGATTGATGTTACAATCGAGATTGTAACATCATTATTTATGAAATTCCATTAAACTAAATTACTTTTAGAAATTGAAACTAGTATAAATTTCTAAAGATTAAGATACACTGCATTCAAATTTTCATCATCTTAAGAATCGCAGAAGATATCAATGGAAAATTGGTCAAAAAGTGGCAATTGTCTGGTCTGCTAGGTTAAGACATGGCCAAGAGCAGAGAGATAATGTTCTAAGTTAACCTTTCTTTTCAATATTTGGTAGAAGATGAAAAAGCATTTAGGTATTTACCTTAGTTTCAATATAGTAAATACAGTTTCAATATAGGTAAAGAAAAGCACAATCTTAAAGTTGGTGATGCTGGGCAACAAAAAAACTATTGTAGGATTATGTCCTGTCATCTTGTCTGGGTAAAGAATATATGCATTTTTTCTGCTAAAGTATGTCCAACAACTTGTTCAAGTTCTTGGACGGATGTGTTGCACAATTTTTGGATACTTGCAAACTCCTGCAATAGAAGCAGAGCTGTCATTTTCCCAACTCCTGGTATCTGCTGTACCGTTTGAAGTACTGATGATTCAGAGAGCTGGCAGTTTTTCTTTCTAAGAAAAGGGTTCCTATTGCGCTCTTTGGTTTGTTCGTGGACCTAAAGTAGAAAACAAAAAAGAATCTTCACCTCATGTCACTCAAAAAAAATTAAGCTATTAACTGAAGTTTTACCTTGAAATCAGGTTCCATTCACTTTGATCCATCTCTGCCTTGTGGCCACTTTTCTCTCCTTTGGTTTCTCTGACACCATTCTTTCCTGGTTCTTTTGCTGGTTTTTCTTAATTATAACTTTCTCCCAAACTTATCATTGACTCCCTCTGCTCTACTGACTCTCTCCTTTAGTGTTTTGACCTGCTCCCACAGTTCACACTACTGATTCCTAACTACATATCTAGTTCTTCTTTCTCCTTTGAACTTTATTCCCTTATCTCTAAATATATATTTGACATCACTAACTACATATTCCCCATGGACTTCAAACTTACCACGTCTAGAAATGAACTGTTCACCTTCCCCTCTCCTTCTACAAATTTTCTAATTTTCTGCCAACCTCTCCATTAAATAATTAGGCAGGCTTGGATACCCAGAGAGGTTTGCTAAATCCTTTTGATTCTATCTTCATAACACTTCTGGTATTCATTCCTTTTTCTCTATTCCCATTGTCACTACCTTAACCAGGCCCCATATTCTTCTTGCTTGGACTATGACAGTGTCCTTAAAGTCTGCTTTCTAATCCTTCCTCTACAGTTATATCAGTTACATTTTTCTTCATAAGTCATAAGTATAACCAAGTAGTTCAGAAATATAAAGTGGTTTCCTGCTGTCTCTAGGCTAAAAAATTTCAAGTCCTTATTTGGTCCTTAAAGGCCACAAAGCTTTTAGCCTACCTTTATATAATTTTAAAAAATATTATTTCCCCTCTTTGTTCCAATCAAACTAGACTAGCTGTTCTTTGAACTCAGCATGCATATCCCATGAAGCCTCAGTGAATTAAGTAGCTCTTTACAATTCTCTTTCTTTAAAGTCTGATTGAGGGACCACATCTCTCCCTAGTCACTCTTCCTACCCTCAAATATCCAAATAGAGAATTATACTCAATTTTCATGATCAAAAAAAGAGCCTAAACATCATTTTTCAAGAAATTATCAAGGAAAACTGTCCTGATATTTTAGAACCAGAGGGTAAAACAGAAATGGAAAGAATCCATGAAATATCCCCAAAAGCAATCCCAAAATAAAACCTTCCTGGAATATTATAGCCAAATTCCAAAACTCCCACGTCAAGAAAAAACTATTGCAAGCATCCAGAAAGCAAGCTTCCAAGTATAGTGGAGCCACAGTCAGGATAATACAAGATTTAGCAGCTTCTACATTAAAGGACCAGAGGGTTTGGAATATGACATTCTGGAGAGCAACAGAGCTAAGATTGCAACCAAGAATTACCTACCCAGCAAAATTGAGCATAATCCTTCAGAGGAAAAGATGGTCATTCAATGAAATAGGATTTTCAAGCACTCATGATAAAAAGACCAGGACTGATCTAAAGATAAGAACTATGCCCCAAAGGCTATAAAATCATGTAAATCCTCAGACATAACAATACCACTACTAGGCATGAGTCCCAAAATAGATTTTTTAAAAAGAAAAAAAACCTTTGTTTTAAAAAGAACTTTTTTGTATTGTAAAAATAATCAAAATATTAGTTTCAGAAGATAATAGTCTATTTACTCATTCAAGTAAAATTTAGTTTCATAATATCAAAAGTCAAGGAGAATCTGAACTCCCTTTGCAAAAAATGCTTCAAACAGTACTTCTGATCCAACATGATGTACACACAAGTGTTATCATCAAAGGAAATGGTCCTTTGGGACAAGTTTGGGAGAAAGTTATATTTAAGAAAAACCAGTAAAAGAACCAGGAAAGGATCTCCAGAGTGACATCTGTGTCTGGGAATTATCATATAGACAGAATAAAATGAATTAAAGCAGAGTCGGGGGGAAAAGAAAACCCTCTAAATTACTATGGTACTTTACAGCCTTCTAATAACTTTTGAAGTTACTACTAGAACACTCATTTTCCTGGTTAAATAAAACTTGAGGATCCTCAAATTTAGTTGTTTTGCCAGAACAGACCATAAATTTGGTAGATCTGTTCAAGAGAGTAACTCAATGTCACCTTGGGCAGCTTTCCTCTCCTAAAAGGAACCTGAATTCTTTAGATAGCAGAAGCATGCAGGAGAGCTTAGAAGCTGGTGAGACTGGGAATGCTAATATACAGGAGAGAAGAGATTTATATGCTATTCAAACCTATCTGAAAGCATCAGATTAAAGCAAAAAGAAAAAAATTTTTAAATATTATAAACTACCACAAGACAGATATGTGGATTATACACATATAGTACAATGATCAATTAAAGATTTCATAGGACAAATACGTATGCTATAAAACTGATAGTGTATTTAATAGTAAGTGTATTATAGAACAGTTATTTCATTGACTAAAAAGCAAAATATTTTTTAGATATGTAATTAATTGACAGCTAAATTTCAGGATAATGGGGAAATTTATACATTAAGGTTTATCATTCATTTGTATTGAAGGTTGAAAATGTGTCAAGTTTAGGTTACTGAAGACAATTCTGACCATGGATTTCCCAAATAGATTTTTCTAACTAATTAATGGAATGGTGTTCATCAAAGTAAAGGTGAATGCTATAATGAAGGGGCCTCTCAGATCTTAAAACATTTTTTGTTTCCTTTCCATTTTTTCAGAATACATGCAAAGTTTTCAACACTCTCCCTTGCAAAATCTGGTGTTCTGAATTTTTCTCCCTCCCTCCCCTAGATGGCAAGTGATTCAATATATATTAAACATTTTGCAATTCTTCTAAACATATTTCCACACTTTATCAAGCTGCACAAGAAAAATCAGATCAAAAAGGGGAAAAAATGAGAAAGAAAACAAAAAGCAAGCAAACAACAACAAAGGTGAAAATATGATGTGATCCACATTCAGTCCCCACAATCCTCTCTCTGGATGCAGATGGCGCTCTCCACTACAAGTGTAATGGAATTTGCCTGAATTACCTCATAAAACAAGATGGTACAGTGGATAGAGCACTAGCCCTAAAGTTAGGAAAAGCTGAGTTCAAATCTGGCCTCATGACATTTAGCACTTAGCTTGTGATCCTGGACAAGTCACTTAACCTTACTTAACTGCTTCTCCTTCTCTCTCTCTCTCTCTCTCTCACACACACACACACACACACAGTCCTCCCCGCCCCCCCAAAAAAATTTATAAATGCTCATCACTGTGATTATGTGCTTACCAGTTGGATAATAAGTTGGGATGCTTCCATTTGGCTGGACACAGGAAGCAATGCCATTCCAAGTTCCAGCACAACAAATTTTTGCACTGCTGGAAAGTACTGTTCACTCATCTGTGTTTTTTCAACTATTATTATCCCTTGAAGATTACTGGCCTTCAACAAAAGAAACACAACCAATAAAATGAAGATATCTTTTATTATGAGATAAAATTGTCTTATAACAAATTTTAAAAATCTAAGAAAGATCTTATTACTCATTGGAATTACAGAGGACTGATGCAATAATACATATATTTGGAATGTTTAGTAATTTTAGGGAACTGAAAATTAACAAGTTCTGCAAATAATCACTCTCCCATCTCAAAAGCTGTGCTTATTTTTAGGATACAATCACCCCTAATATCTGTCTGCTTCAATCCCACCTGACTATCAAAACTTACTCCTTTCAATTTTCACACATTTTGTTAATATTTTTCCTTTTATACAACTTATATTTAAATAAATGTCCAATCTTCCCTACTAGACTCTAAATACCTTGACCGCAGGAATGTTATTTTTAAGTCCATATTTGTTTTTGAAAACAAATTGTATACTACAATTGATCCACGTTTTCTGAATGGATATTTTAGAGTTAGTAACAAGCGGAAACAAGTCAATTTTCATTTTTCATTTATTTAGTACTTACATTTCTAAGTCGAACAATTCTTTTCTTATACCCATTTCCTGCCACCAGGTCTGCTTCAGTAATGTAAAGAATACAGAATCTATTAGAAAGATGAAAATCTACTAATGTCAGGTCTTCCTCAAAGACGAGCTTAATCTTTCCTTAAAAGAGAGAAGAGAATGAATTCTATAGCATCATAAATTAAAGTACATAGGAAGAAAGAGGGCACCAAGCCAAAAAAAAAAAATATATATATTAACCTTGCATTCCTTGGGCTAACTGAGACCCTCGCCATTTCTCACATCCAACAACATGTCCAAATGGAACGTGTATAAGGCTTGTACTAGAAAATGTGGCTTCTTTCTCCATCGATGATACTCTGATTATAAAGCGATGGTGTTAGCTTACAAAAAAAAAGCAAAATTATATTTACTTGACAATTCAATCACTGTCTTCACATTTAAAACTTTATATATAATATCACCTAAATTTTCCCTAGGATTCTTCTTCCTTTCTCTATCCTCTTTAACAAATAATGTTTGGTTTTTAAAATTGCTTTTTATCTTCAAAATATATGCCAAGATAATTCATTCTTGCAAAATCTTGTGTCCTAAATTTTTTCTCCCTCCCTTCCCCTCACCCTCTCACCTAGAAACAAAAAGCAAGCAAACAACAACAAAAAAGGTGAAAATATTATGTTGTGACCTATACTCAGTACCCACAGTCTCTTTCTGGATACAGATGGCTCTCTCCATCACAAGTCTATTGGAATTGGTCTGAATCATTTCATTGTTGAAAAGACCATCATATAACCTTGTTGTCTCTGTGTGATGCTCTCCTGATTCAATTCACTTCACTTAGTATCAGTTCATTTAAATCTCTCCAGGTCTCTCTGAAATCATCCTGCTGATCATTTCTTATAGAACATTAATATTTCATAACATTTATATGCCATAATTTATTCAGTTATTCTCCAACTGATGGGCATCCACTCAGTGTACAGTTTCTTGCCACTACAAAATGAGCAAAAAATTTTTGTACATGTGCATCCTTTCCTCTTTTTTATGATCTCCTTGGGATATAAGCCTAGTAGAAACATTGCTGGATCAAAGGGTATGCACAGTTTGCTAGCCCTTTGAGCATAGTTCCAAATTGCTCTCCAGAATGGTTGGATCATTTCACAGTTCCACCAACAATACATTAGTGTCCCAGTTTTCCTGCATTTCCACCAACATTTATCATTATCTTTTCCTGTTATTTTAGTCAATCTGAGAAGTGTGAAGTGGTACCTCAGAGTTATTTTAACTTGATCAATAGTGATTTGGAGCATTTTTTCATGACTAGAAATGGTTTTAATTTCTTCATCTGAAAATTGTTCATGTCCTTTATCCATTTTATATATCCATTTATCATTTGGAGAATGGTTTGTAACCAATAATGGTTTTTAGAAAAAAAAACCTACAACCCCCAAAATTTGATGATATATGTGCTGTTCCATATATCCATGGATCTGCTACCTCTGCAAAAGTGGCGGGAAGGAGGAGTGAAGGATTGTAACTTCTCATATCTCCTCTGGGATCAAGGTTGTTATTTGTTTGAATAGATGTGGAACAACTGCAACTAATACAGTGTTAGTGGAGTTTCGAACTTATCCAACTATTCCTGAGGGCAATCTGGAATTTTATAGTCTAAAGGATTATAAAACCATAAATACTCTGATCCAGCAATACCACTACTAGGTCTGCATCACAAAGAGATAAAAGTCAAAAAGGAAAAGGACTTATATGAAGAAAATATTCATAGCAGCTCTTTTTGTGGTAGCAAAAAAGTGAAAATTGATGCCCAACAACTGGGGAATTACTAAACAGAATGTGGTAGATGATTGTGATGGAATCCTCTTGTGCTATAAGAAATGATGAGCAGGTTACTTTCAAAAAAGTCTGTGAATCACTTAGCTCCTCTAGATCATAGCCTCAAACAATAAATGTCCCTCAGGGTCCTGCACTGGCCTTTGTCTCCCTCTATTCTATTTTACTAGATGATCTCAGCAGTTCCCTAGGATTTAATTACCATTTCTATTCAGATGATTCTTAAATCTATATATATCCAGTCCTAACCTCATGGCTAACCTCTAATCTCATGTCTCCAACTGCTTTTCAGACATTTTGAATCTGGGCATCCTCTCCAATAAAGTCCAAACTTTCACAACTTACATCCTCTAAGTCAGATTCTGTCTTTTTCCAAACCAGAATTATCTTTCTAAAGTTCTGTTTATAAAACACCTCTTTAAAGTAGGAAATCTTCATTAACTCTGCTTTTTTTATTCCCACTTACTTATATGCTTCCTGTGTGTTGGATAATTTTCCCATGGGATTTGGTGTTCTTAGAGGCACCCCTTCCAATCTTTTAAAGCTTACCACATAGATTCCTAAAAGATTTTTAAGGCTCCTTAGAGACTATCTAATCTAACTCCCTCATTTGCAAATGAGGAAACTAAGAACTATCAAAATTGAATCATTTGCATATGGTCACAAACTAAGTCAATGGCAGAGCCAAGGACTATTAAACCCAGATCTGGACTCTTACACCAACATCTGATAAGGATTTATCAAGGCGAATCATGACCTCAAATTCTGAAGGAAGCTTGATAGTTATTGCAGTTGATATTTAGCTAAACTGGAATCTTTTCTTATAACATCCCAACTAGTTACCCAAGCCTCTGAATGAAGGCCTTTAGTGGTCAGAATCCCATCATGTCCTGGGTCAGTTCATTATGCTATTGGACATCTCTAATTCTTATTCTTGATTTTTTCCTTATATGAAAACAAAATAAATCTGTTTTCCTTTACTGATTGTCAATGTATAGTAACTGATGCATAATGGACAGTTAGTAAATCTTTGATTTTTTTTTTTTAATGGTTGGGAACCAAATAGAATTAGAGCAACCGTTCTTCCATAAGAAATAATTGTTACAAATGGTAAAGGGGTATGGAGTTACAGCTCTCAAAAGAACAGTTACAACTGTTACTACCTACTAACAACCATATAAAAGATGACTTCAGATCAAGGACAGAAATGCAAATCAAAATAACTGAAGTTTCTTCTCCCACCCAACAAATTGGCAAAGATGGTAAAACATGGAAATACTTAATGCTGGAAGGACTCCAGAAAGAGGCATACTAATCATACTTACTGGAGCTGCGATTTCATTCAAGTGCTAGACATATATACCAAGATTGTCAGACAGAGGTACTATATACAACAAAATAAACAAAGGTTTTTTTTTTTTTGCACTTGCAAAGAAATGGAAACAAAGTAGATGTACTGATACATGTATCAGTAGATGCCACAAAAGTGTGGTATGTGAAAGAAATGGATTAATGAACCATAAGAATATTTAAAAAATGCATTTGAAAACAATGACTACAAAAATATAAATAGGAGGAAAAAATCCAAGCCAAACTTGCACAATGTAATGGCATTGGCCAAGCTTGGCCTTGGAGCAAAGATGAAAAAATGTGCCCCTCTCTCCTTTCACAGTAAAAGCGGGTTTGTCTTATTCTCAAAGAAGACCATGAATGATATCAGGGCAGTGATACCAGGACATGCAAGTGAAGTGGAAATGATGGGGGGAATCCTGAAGCTGTCCTCTGACTTTGGGGGGAATTCTTAAGAAGCTCTCCCCTGCAAAAGATCTGTCCCAGGGAGTCAATATAAGTAGTTTTCATTCGGTTACACCCTCTATTGAGTTGAAAATTAGTCCAGAGACACTCATTTAATTGGAAATCTTCTATTCACTTGGAAGATTTCTGTCTGATTTCAACTCAAACTGTTCCCAGCCAAGACTAAATAGGTTTCTGTTCACTAATTTCTTTGCAGAGGCCCAAAGTAGGAACATGCCAGGCCAAGGGACCTCTCCTTGGCATAGCTGGCTGTGAGGACCCCCTGCTCACTGAGAAGACACCTTTTTCTCAGTGTTAACTCTTCTTTATCTCTCTGACAGGATTCTTCTGCTAGACTTTTACTACTCTGTCGGGACTTTGCCACTGAGGAAGTTAGCCTCCTAGCAAAATCTGACTTCAGTGCCAATAAACTTCTTTTTGCCAGCCTAACTTTTCAGGTTTGTAAATTCTTTTATGAAGCACCTGCATGGACCAGAAGAGGTTCCCACAACTCTCTGCCCTGCACTAAACCTCATCATTTGGTTCCGTGCTGGGGAATAGAGGGGTGCCAAACCTCATCAGATTTAAGTGAAGGAGGGCTGTGCAAGGCCATCAGCCTCACTTTTTCCTCTGAAGCCACTTGGGTTTACATCAGGACAACTGGAGATGGCCTTGGATCCAATGGAAGATCTTGGCTTTTTTAAGCTAAAGTTTTTACCAGGTGATGGTTTGAGTGAGGCAACTGCCCATTTAAGTATGAAAGAAATGAGGCAAAAAGTGGTGGGTTTTTTTTAACTAGTTAAAAAAATAAATCTGAAAGGGGAAGATCCTTAAGAGTTTTTAGTCAAAACGGAAACAACACCTTTTGTTGGCTAATGAGAATCAGAATGATTTGGATTTTAGGCATGTTCCTCAAAAAACAAATCTAACCTGTGAACTTCAAGATATCTTGCAAGGCTTCAGCAATCAAATTTTATATTCCTTTTTTTTTTTTTTTTTGATGAGGCAATTGGGATTAAGTGACTTGCCCAGGGTCACACAGCTAGGAATAATAAGTGTCCGAATCTACATTGGAACTCAGGTCCTCCTGATTTCAGGACTGGTGCTCTATCCGCTGCGCCACCTAGTTACCCCAAAATTTTATATTCCTTTGGGCAGAACACCCACTGGAAGGAAAAAAAAGAGAGAGAAACTAAATGTTAGAAAAGGAAAATAACAAATGCTGGAGATAAATGTGGAAAAATCTGAACCCTAATGCACTTTTGGTAGAGTTGTGGACAAGTCCAACCACCATGGAGAACAATTTGGAATTATGTCCAAAGGATTACAACCAAAAGGATTGATTCTATCCCAAAGAGATTAAAGAATAAAAAAAATTACGTTTTAAAAAGCGGGGTGCCAAAATGTGTAATGTTGCTTATACCGGCAAATAGGACTGAAATGCTGGTTAATTTTGTCGAACTACCTCCCTTGTCCTGTTTTCAAAAAGCTAAAAATAACTGAAAAAAGCAAAAACTACCAGGGCTCAGTTAACCAGCAAGCATCTGTTATGCCCCAGAAGAGGTCTGCCAATGTGATAAGGGCCAGGGGTGTAACGAATGGGGAGAGGGAGGGAAGGGAAGAGAAACGCACTCTCTTTTAAAGCCCAGTTTCCTTCTCTGAGGTCTCGGGGTCAGGGGCAAGTCTTTCCCCCACCGGCACCTCAATCAATCCTTAGCGCCCGCTCGGGGATGGGGGAGTGGAACCAAACGACCCGCAGGACCCTTATCTTAGTGAAAGTCTAAAGAAACCTCTCAGGGTGAGAATCCTCCTCCTGAGCTGGTCTACCTGTGCGTTCCCACCTCCGCAGTCGCCTCAGCAAGCCCGCTTCAGAAGGCCAGGCAGAAATCCAGGAGAGCAGGCACATCCTTTTCAGGACCGGCGGTCCCCGTGGATTAACTTCTTGTCCCGCCTTCCTTTCTCCAGAACGGCCAGCGAAGGGAAGACGGACGTCAGCACTGGCCAATAGGAAGCCGAGCAGCAAAGGTCTGTCGTCCTAGTGGGCGTTGAGCGCATTCGAAGGAATCCCTTCGGTTGCCAAGGGCCAGCCGGCTTGGCAGTTAGAGCGCCCTTGATTGGTTAGTGGGAAAGCGGGAGCCAATGTCTAGAGGCCTTGGTGCAGGCTCGGTAGCGAAGGGGAAGCGTTTGGAGTTCTGCTCGTGCGGATCTAAGGCAGCTGGATAAGGCTTTGGGGCTGGGCGAAACAGCTCGTGGCTTCGGGGGAGAGAGAGCGGTCTTTTACAACCCCAGCCCAGCCCTGCTCCTCTCCCCAGCCACAAAAATGCCTCTGGGGCTCAGGAGAGACAGTAGGAGCCAGTTTGTAAGTAGAGACTTACCAGTTAGGCCCCTGGGGTCAGAAAAGAGAGGCGGGATTGGATTTAGGAGCTCCGGGCTCTGGCCTCCCTATCCTCCTCTTTCTCTCCTCTGTCCTCTCCTTTCTCCCACTTCTTTCCTCCCTCCTTTCTCTTTCTCTTTCCCTTCTTATCTTCTTGTCTCTCTTCTCATTCTTCCCCTCCTCTACCACTTCATCTTGCCTTCTCCCTTATTTTCCTCTTGTTTCCTCTCCTTCTTATTCCTCCTTTCCCCGTCCCCTCTCCCTGTTACTCCTCTCCTCTCTCCCTATTCTTCCCCTTCCTCTTCTTTTCATCCTCTACTCTTTTTCTCCTTCCTTCTCTTCACCTTTTCATCTTCCCTCCCCTTTCCTCATTTTCTGTTTCACTCCTGCCTTTTCTCTTATTCTTGTCTTATCTCTCCCTTTTTAGCTTTCCCCCTTACCTCTCCCTTCTTTCCTATCTTTTCCTTAACTGTCCGTTCTTATCCTCCCTTCCTCTTCCCCTTATCCGTCCCTCCTCTTATTATTTCTCCCTTTCCTTCTTATCCTCCACCTCTCTTCCTTTTTATTTTCCCCTCTCCCTTTCCCTCTTTCTTTTTATCCTCCCATCTCTTTTTCCTCTGTCTCTCCTCCTGGCCTCTTTCTTCTTTTTCCTCCTTCCTCTCTCCCTCTCTTTCACCTATTTCCCTCCCTCTCTTTCTCTTCTTTTCCCTATCCTTCTTTTATCCTCTCTTCTTAATCCAAACATTCAGAATCTACTGTGAGTTGTTCAGTCAAGCCGATTCTTAGTGTCCTCCAGAGCATGATCAGAGCCTTATATTTTCCACTATCTCTTGAAGTCTGTCCAAGTACTGTTTATGACAGTATCTAACCTCTGCCTTGATTTTTGTTTTTGCCTTCAATTGTTCCCAACATCAGTGACTTTTCTAATAAGTCCATCTTCTCTTGTGACCAAAGTATTTAAGTTTCAGTATTTTAATCTTATAGTGAATTGCCTGAATTATTTTTTTTAATATTGACTGATTTAATCACCTTGCTGTGCCCAGCACCACAGTTTGAAAGCATTTATTCTGTATTTCTCATCTTTCCTTATATTCCAACTCTCATAACCATTCTTTGTTATTGTCAAAATCATAGCTTTAACTATATGGACCTTTGTCAGGTCATATTCTATCTTTGTATCATGGTTATGTCTATGTATATTTCATATAACATACTGTGCATATCAGTTAAATTAGGTAACAATATATATCGCCTTGTTATATTGTTTTTCCAAGCTTAAATCAATCAGTTGTTTCATATTTGTTTCTAATTGTTGCTTCTTAGCCTGTATACAGGTTCCTCAACAGACAAATGAGATGATCTGGTACTATCATCTCTTTGAAAACTTGTTGTATTTTGTTATGATCCATAGTCAAAGGCTGTAGTGTAGTTAACGAAGCAGAAATAGATGTTTTTCTGGAACTCCCTTGCTTTCTCCATAATCTAAAAAATGTTGGCATTTTAGTCTCTAGTTCCTCTGCTTTTTTGAAAACCATCCTGCTCTTCTGTTCTCATATTTTGCTTAAATCTAGCTTGGAGAATCATAAACCTAACCTTGCTGGAATTAAAAGGAGTGCAGTTGTGTGGTAATTTGAATATTTCTTTGCTTTGCCCTTTTTAAAGATTGGGATGTAAACTGATCATTTTTTTATTTGCTGGCATATTGAGTACAATGCTTTAATAACATCATCTTCTAGAAGTTGAAATAGTTTAGCTGTAATTCCATCATCTCTACTAGCCCTATTATTAGCAATAAATTCACTTGATTTCATTTTCCATGATGTCTGACTCTATATCACAACCACATCATCATGGTTATTGGTGATGTTAAGATCTTTCTTGTACAATTCTTTTGTGTATTCTTGTCACTTCTTAATCTGTTTTGTTTCTATTAAATGTCTCTGATTGTTGTCTTTTATTATGCCCATTTTTGCATGAAATGTTCCCTTGATATTTCTTGAAGAAACCTCTTGTTTTTCCCGGTCCACTGTTTTCTTTTTTTTCTTCACACTGCTCATTTGATCTAGAAGGGGCCTATTATGAAACTAAGCAAAAAATAGTCACTACTTCCCTTTTCATCTTTTTTCTGTTATCTCCCTCTCTACTTTAGCTTAATACTCAAATACATTTCTTGAGCAGTCACTGATCATTATTTGGGAGAGATGACTAGGACATGTATAACTGAGGCTGATCTGCAGCTAGATATTTGCTGTACCTGATTTACATGTAGATTATTGAGGGTTTTTTTCATTCTTTCTGAATATATGGCAAACAAAATGTCAAGTTAGCATATTCACTATATGAGTTTATTTTTCTAACTTTTATGAATTAGGAAATTATGTTCTTCAAAGTCACTGACTATTTAATATTTTTTTGTTTGCCTAGAGACACATAGCTCACGGCCTTGTTCCTGCAGCTACCATAGCACCTAGACCAGCAGTTCCTCGAACACCCCCACCTCGTAGTCCAGCTCCTTCTCCAGAAAGACCTAGGCAAGTTTAAATTTTGTTTTAACTTTATTGTGTGTAGTGTTAATTTGTCAAGTCAAAAATATTTATTATGTACCTACTATGTGCCATATACTATGCTAAGTACTAGATATATAGAAAAAGGCAAAAAATAATCTTTGCTCTCATGGAATTTTTAATCTAATGGGGGAGACAACTACAAATAACTATGTGTAAACTAGTTAGATAGATAGATAGATTAAATGGGAAATAACAGAAGAAAGGCAGCAGAATTAGAGGGTATTGGGAGAGGTTTCCTGTAGAAACTGGTATTTTAACTGAGATTTGAAGGAACTCAGAGAAGCTAGGAAGCAAAGGTGAGAAAGGATAATTCAGGAAAATGCCCACTTGGGATATGGAGTATCTTGTGCAAAGAACAGTAGAAAGACCAGCATCACTGGGGAAGGTAATAAGAAGAATGAAGACTGTAAAAGTAAGTGGGAGCCAGGTTATGACAGCCTTTAAAAGCCAAAAAAGGATCCTGTATGAAATAGGAAACTACTATAGTTTATTGAGTGGAGAGTGAAAGCAAGTGGGTAACATCATACTTTATAGGAAGATCAGTTTGACAGCTTACTGGAGGATGGACTAGAATGGGGAGAGGCAGGAGAACTAGTCAGCAGGTCCTTGCAATGAAGGCCTGTACTAGGGTGATGGGAGCATGTGAGGAAAGATGGATGTCCACATACTGGAGATGTTACGAAGGTAACATCAACAGCCTTGTGAACAGATATTGATATGGAGGATTGGTGAGAGTGAGTGAAGAGTTGAAGATGATACTTGCATTGTGAGCCTGGGTAACTGAAGTGATGCCATTGTCCTTGACAGTAATAGGCAAGTTAGAAAGAGGGTAGAGATTGGAAGGGAAAATTAATGGTTTCAGTTTTGGAGACATTGAGTTTAAGATGTTTATGGGAACTTTCATTTGAGGTATCCAGTTACAAATGAACCTGGAATTAGAGCTGAATAGTTTTAAGAACCATCAGCATAGAAATGATGACTAAATCTATTGGAACTGCTTTGATCACCAAGCAGAATAATTTAAAGGAAGAAGAGAAGAGAGCCAAAATGATTTGAATTTTGGAGGATATGCCTGCTTAGAGAGCATTACCTGAGTAATTTTTTAGCAAAGGAGACTGAGAAAGTTGAGAATGGGGAAAGACCTGGTGTCACAAAACTCCAGCGAGTATCAAGACAAGAGGGTAATCTATAATGACAAAGGCTCTAGAGAAGTCAATAGGATTAAGATTAAGAAAAGACAATTAAAAGTGGTGATTAAAAGTTCATTAAGGGGCAACTGGGTGGCCCAGAAGATAGAGTACCAGCCCTGGAATCAGGAGAATCTGGCTTCAGACACTTAGCACTTACTAGCTGTGTGACTTTGGACAAGTCACTTAACCCTGATTGCCTCAAAAAACAAAACAAAAGATCATTAAAAGTAACTTTGGAGAGAGCAGTTTCAGATGAATGATAAGTTTGGATTCAGACTACAGAGAGGATGAGAGGAAATAAAGTCACAACATCAATTGTAGATAGCCTTCCCAAGGAGTTTAGCTTTGAAAAGGAGGAGAGATATAATACAGAAGCTAGCAGGGATGGACAGATGAAGAGAGGATCTTTGAGGATGGAAGAGATAATAGTATGTATTGAGGCAGCAGAGAAGCAACCAATAGGGAAAGATTGAAAATTAGAAAGAATAGGGATGATGGAGGGGACCATCTACCAGAGAGGTTGGAACAGGATTGGCAAAGAAAATGATCCCCTTTTCACATGAGACAAAAGTAAAGGGATTTTTTTCCCTTCTTTTTTCTTTTTTAATAATAGCTTTTTATTTTTCAAAATACATGCAAAGATAATTTTCAGCATTCACCCTTGCAAAATCTTGTGTTTCAAATTTTTCTCCTTCCTTCTTTTTCCTTTCCTAGAAAGCAATGATCCAATTCTTGTAAGTATATTTTCACATTTATCATGTTGCACAAAAAAATCAGATCAGAAGGGGGAAAAAAGAAAAAGGAAAAAAAAAAAACCAAGCAAACAAATAACAACAATGACAACATAAGTGAAAATAACTATGCTTTGATCCACATTCAGTCTCCATAGTTCTCTCTGGATATAGATGGCTCTTTCCATCCCAAAATCTATTGGAATTGCCTTGAATCACCTCATTGTTTAAAAGAACCCAAGTCCACTACAGTTGATCATCACATAATCTTTTTTTCTTTATAGCTTTTTATTTATAAGATATATGCATGGATAATTTTTTCAGCATTGGCCCTTACAAAACTTTCTGTTCCAATTTTTCCCCTCCTTTCTCCTCACCCTCTCTCCTAGATGGCAGGTAGACCAATACGTGTTAAATATGTTAAATACAATATAGATTATCACATAATCTTGTTGCCTTGTACAATGTTTTCTTGGTTCTATTTACTTCACTTCGTATCAGTTCATGTAAGTCTCTCCAGACTTTTCTAAACTCACCCTGCTGATCATTTCTTTTCTTTTTTTTTTTTTTTTTTTTTTGTTAAGGCAATTGGGATTAAGTAACTTGTTTAGGGTCACACAGCTAGGAAGCATTAAGTGTCTGAGACCAGATTTGAACTCAAGTCCTCTAGACTTCAGTGCTGCCCCATGCTGATCATTTTTTATAGAACAATAATATTTTATAACATTCATATACCATTACTTATTCAGCCATTCTCCAACTGATGGTATCCACTCAGTTTCCAGTTCCTTGCTATAGTGTTCTCTTCTTTTTTAAAATATGATGGGAGCAGGTTTCTTGGAGAGCTTCTGGAGGCGGCCTTAGTTTCAGTTCAGTGTAATAATCACCTCAAATGCAGCCAGCTGTTAAAGTAGTTCTTTATTATTGCTTCCAAAATAGCCCAGTTAGTTTTCTTTGGTTCCGAGAGCTCTCGTTGCTAGTCTTTTGCCTCTGCCAGCTTCTGCCTTTAGCTCAATGACTCTTGGCTTCTCAATACCCTCAACTGACTGACTCAGCTCCTTTTTATGCTCTTTTAGAGGTGTAAACTCAAAGGTTGACGACAACTCTGAGAGTGGGATTATGGGAGGTATAACTTGTGAATCTCCCAGACTTGTGAACTCTAATGTGTGAGCTCTATGTGTAAACTCTCTTAAAGGTATGAGCTCTAATGTGTGAACCAATTACCTAAGCATTGTTTCTATCAACTCTAGTGAGTTAATACCTTGTTTCAAGTTCTGGCTCATAACATCTTGCCACTATAAAAAGGCCTGCTGCAAAAATCCGTGCACATGTGGGTTCTTTTCCCTTAGGCTCAGTAGAAACACTGCTGAAAAAAGTTAACTAGAAAAGGAGATACAGAGTCTTAAAGATGAAAATAATTCTTTGAAAATTAGAATTAGGCAAGGGGAAGCCAGCGAAGTTATAAGAAACCAAGAAATAAGAAAACAATATAAAGAATGAAACATTTTATATATAAGAAAAACAACAGATCTGGAGAACAGATCAAAAAGTGAAAATATAAGGATAATTGGACTACCTGAAATCTGTGACCAAAAAACAAACTTTGATACAATAATGCAAGAAATAATCTAAGAAAATTAGAATTAGGCAAGGGGAAGTCAGTGAAGTTATAAGAGACCAAGAAATAAGAAAACAATATAAAGAATGTGAAACATTTTATATATAAGAAAAACAACAGATCTGGAGAACAGATCAAAAAGTGAAAATATAAGGATAATTGGACTACCTGAAATCTCTGACCAAAAAACGAACTTTGATACAATAATGCAAGAAATAATCTAAGAAAATTGTCTTGGAGTGATAGAACATGAGAGGAAAGTAGAAATAGAAAAAACCTACCAAGTACCCCTTCAAAGTGATACGTTGTTGAAAACCCATAGGAGTATTATTGTCAAGTTTTGAAACCCCCAGATCAAAGAGAAAATTTTGCAACAAACAAGAAAAAAACAATTCAAACATATTGGAGCTACAATTAGAATCATACAGAATTTAGCAGCCACAATTAAAGACCACAGGTCCTGGAATCATATACATCAATAATCAAAAGAACTATCCTATCCTGCAAAATTATCCATAATACTGAATGAAAAAAAAATGGATATTCAACAAACTTGCAGATTTTCAGCACTTTTTTCAACCAAACCCAAACTCAATAAAAAATTTAACATATAAGGGCCAATATCAAAGATCATTTTCAAGGAACTTAACATGGACAAGTTGTTTATTTTTTTTACATGGAAATGGAAATGTTTAAAATTGACATCAGTAAAGAAATGAAAAATATTGGGGCAGAGTTGAATATGTTATGACTCTTAAAAGTAAAACTACTTAGCAAAAAGTAAAAATAATATTTTTACAAATGAGAAGCAGAGCAAAAATAGACATAGAGGCATAAGGGAGGGAGGAGGGCTAGTAATTCTAAAAACTTCCTCACATCGATAATAGATTAAATAGATAACACTACATGTATGCCATGAAGGGTATAGCACCCTCTGAAATCTATAAAATGATAAGGGAGCAGGGAATGACAGAGGGAGCAGCAAAGGGTGGGGAAGAAAATAAAGGAGTGATCCATGGGTGGAGGGAAGTTAAATAATATCAAGGCAAATTAAAGAGCAGAATTAAAGCAGAAGAGTTAGTAGAGATAGGAAAGAAGAGATATACACAAACACTAAAACAAGGATCAGGAGTAAAATTTATTAGGGAAAAAAAAGGCTAGTAATCATTGATCTTAGACAAAGTCAAACCTAAAAATTGTTTCAAGAGAGAAATCTGCTTTATATGTTAGTCATACTAATACTGTTTTAGATGCATGTTTATTGAGCATATGTTAATATGTATGCATGTTGCTCTATGTATATTGGAATATAGATATATGTATATGTGTTTGGGTTTGTGGGTAAGTGAATGTAGTGTGCGTGTATGTGTATATATATATATGCATGTGTTATATGTGGGGGGTATACACGTGTGTATATATTTATATATGTACATATAAATAGATCTGTACTTAACTATAGTCTGCTTAGGGGATGTGGGGGGAATGAAAAAGGGGGAAAAAAGAATAAAATAAAAAAAGTGTGCAGCAGAGAACAAAAGAACAGCCTAAAAGGAAGCAAAGATAATTAGATGGATATATATATTTTTTTACCATTATATAGCCATTCTTCAATTGGTAATTTATTGTTATATATTTTGAATCCTCCCTGATGTTTTTTTGGGCACATGACAATGTTCTGTTTTGTTTTGTTTCCCTTTTTTCTATTCCATTTTTAAAAAATAATAAATAAAATGAAAAGTCGCTGTGGTAAGTGGAATGAATAATTAATTCATTAGAGAGGCATGAAAGGATTGTCTTGTTGAGATTATAAAGTAAAAATTTGTAGTGACTCCTTCAGCATGGCTTTGTGATTTTTCCCTAGCTTCATTTAGCAGCATATGAGTAGGAATGAAAACATAGAGTAGTGGGAGTCATCCAAGGTTTATGTTTGGCAGGGGAAGATATCCATTAGGATAAGAGAGTAAGAATATATAAGTATAAAGTTGAACTCATTCAACAAAGGGTTGACATGGAGAAAGGAAGTGAATGTTTCTAGTGCAAGAGTCATGATCTAGGAAGGAACTGAATGGTGAAGGGATTAGAGGTCTCCATGAGGTTGAAGAACAAGGGCTAAAGGTTCCAAGGCAGAGGGAGAGGTGGAATAAATACAGATAAAGGATCAGATAAAAGATTTGGAGAATTCATGAACATGGAAGATGAACACTTACGGTGATGGCAAGATCACAAGAATGTATCTCTGGGTAGTTGTGGTAAGGTAGAAGAATGGAGTCATGGGAACGGAGTAGAATCAGAAGATTAGATTGTTTAAGTTATCAATATATTAGGCACTGAATTTGTTGGGAAAAGAAAAAGATTGTCTTTGAGGTCTATAGATAATAAATACAAGACTCTTGATCAGATGATAAATATAGATTTGTTGAATTTCAAATAAATAGAGGTTACTGAGTGATAGTGGTAGAGGGAAAACTTGGAAGTGGCTATAGGGAACAAGGAATATTCTAATTTTCTCATCTTGACCAGTTCAAGTATGAATATACAAAGATAAATGGGCAAAAGCATAACCAGCACTGGAAAGAGTGAGGAGGGAAGCTGTGTCATTAGGAAAGAACTAGGTTTCAGTAAATACAAATGGATAAAATTAATCAGAAAGAAAAAAGTTTAGGATGAAAGCAAGTTTATCACCTATTTAACTGGCATTACAGAGAAAATATTGGAAGGAGTTGGGATAGTTTTAGAGTAGAATGTTGTAGGGATTAGGTTGTGCATGGAAGGAATAATGGAATGGGAACAGAGATTAACAGCTGAGAATTATTATAGAATTTTTCTTATTACATTATATTAATTTTACTTTTTTTACCCTTAGAATGGAAAAAAAAATTTTTGCTGGGTTTTTTTTTTGCAAGGCAATTGGGATTAAATTACTTGCCCAGAGTCACACATCTAGTAAGGATAAAGTGGCTGAGGCTGGATTTGAACTCAAATTCTCCTGACTCCAGGGCCAATAGTTTGCCTACCATACCATCTGACTTCTCCCAGTTAAAAGTTCTGATTCTTTTAAATATTCTACTGTAGAGTATGGGCTAGCTTCCTGGAGGGCCTCAGGGCCAGTCAGAGTCAGGATAAATTAAAGTCCTTGGTCTTTAGGAGGAGAAGTGAAGGAGGCAGGCAAACTGCCATGGAGACTTGCCAAAGATGTATCTTGGATTCTGGAGTCCAGTCACCAACTTCTCTCTTCCTCCGTCCTGTTGCCAATTGCCTCTGGCCTCTCTCTCTCTCTCACTCTCTCTCTTGGCCCTCCAATTCTTGCCTATGATTATCTTAATACCAAACATTCAGCAAGCACCAAAGGTGAGAAGGGCCATTTATCCAAATATATGCTAATAGTCTTTGTTTCACATTGAATAGGTAATTAGCCTTAAGTGCTCTGTTGTCTGATTCAAGCATACCTTTTTGGAGTTTCAGCCCTCTACATCCAACTATTTGTATACCACCTCAGAATTATTTTCTATAAAGGCATAATTTTTGTACTTGTACTTTTAATTTTATTTACATTTATACAAATAAATATAACTTTGGAGAAGCTAAAGACAATACATACTATGCTCTTAAAAAAAAGAAAGCCTGAATTTCACATCAACAGAATTTTTAGAATTTAAGGTGAATACAGTGCTAAAATATGCATATGTCATTTTATCATTTTAATTATGTCAACAGCTATTTAGGAAATATACTGAAGCATTTTTATATTAAACATTTGGTAAAAAAAAAATTTCTGCTTAGAATCTTTTGCAAGAGTAACTATGTTATTACAGTTAGTATGACGATAAAGATATAAAGAGCATGTTCATGTTGTTGAACTATCCATTTAGACTTAATATCAAATATGCCAATTTTTTGTTGTTTTTTTCCTATTTATTTTAAAACTTAGATAAGAGAAAGGAAAAAAAGACAAAAGAAAACAACAGAAAATGGAAAAAAAAAACATGTTCACAGTAGAACATATAAGATTTAATATATGTAATGATAAATTTCCTTTTCAAGAAAGCATTTATAATAATAAAACATTGTATTCCAAATTGTCTTATTTTTTCTTTCTTTTTATCCTCTGCTGTACATTCTTTACTTTATTCTTTTTTCCTTCTTTTCCTCCCACCTTCTCCAAGCAAGCTACAGTTAAGCATGAATATATTTGTGTTTACATATATATTCAATAAGTCTATATCTGTTCTTAAGCTTTGAACAGTGCCTCACAGATAAATTAATACTAGTTCCAGTTCAAAATTGATTTTTGTCTATTTCCAGAGGAGTGATTAGATTATGGTTGAATGATTAACAACAACTTTTAAAATACTTTTTGAGGTACTTTTCAACTTCAGTCCAACCTATGTCCAGCTTTATTTCACCTAAATTCATCACATAATTGTCAGTCAAATTAGATTACTAGCCATCCCCAAATCTTGTTCTGTTCTTTTCTATCTTTGTATCTCCTATTGTTTCTTTCTGTAATGTCCTTCCTGAATTTCTCCTTGTTGAAATTCTTCTTTCCTTCAAAGTGTAGTTCATTACTTCTTTTGTCAAGCTTTCATCTCTTCCCTACTGAAATCTCATTTTTCTCTGGCTTCTCATATGGATTCCAGTGTACTTATAATATACACAGCAAGTTTGTGTGTGTGTATGTGTGTTGTGTGTGTGTGTGTATGTGTGTGTCTAATTTTTACTAAGAATTAGTCTAGAATGGTATGCAGAGTTTTAGGCTTGGAGTTAAGAAGACTAATTCCTTTTGAATCTTGCCTCTCTACTAACTGGTCATATGACCATGGACAAGTCTTTTAAAATTTTCCAGACTTTCTGTTGCTTCTCTGAATAATTCTATAAATGGTTTGAGACATTGAGAGTGCTTATACTAAAGAAATCACAGGTTCTGCTTGCTAATGGTAAGTCTCTTTCCTCCTGGAAGATTATTAGTTCCTTTAAGACAAAGGTAGTGTTTTTCATCCTTTGTGGTCTTCACCCCAAAAATATCAAATAGATGCATGTTGAATTGAAGACAATTAGTGAATGAGAATGCTAATTTATTAATTTTATATTAAGAAATGTAACTGCCAAATGGCCTGAAACGGATTTGTTGGCTAGTTAGCATATTTTTTCCCCCTTTTTACCTTTGTAGGTAAATTCACTTAGAAATCAAATTTATTGATTCTGTATTTAGAATTCAAGTTCCAACTACTTAGCATGGGATTCAGGACCCTCTGCAATCTGGTTGCCCTATATTTCCAACCTTATCTCCTTAAACTCTACACTATTTATAGTCTCTTTTATATATCTCATTTTTTCTATCTTGGTGCCTTTTTTTACTCCTGTACCTGAAATGCTTTTTTCCTATGGTTGTCTTAATAAGGCTAAACTGTTTGCATTCCTACATGGGAAGATGATTCTTATAACTCATAAGGACTTTTTAATTTTTAGGACAGTTAGGAATATATGTAGAGGGTATAGGTGGGAGTTGAATATGAAAAGATGATATCTAAAAAAGATACAATTAAGGGGTGAGAAAGAGGAATATACTGAAAGAAAAGGGAAAGGGAAAGGTATAATGGGGTGAATTATGTCACATAAAAGAAGAAAGAAAGAGTTTTTACAGTATAGCAGAACAAAGGAGAGGCGGTGAACCATCCTCTTGTTGGAATTGGTGCAAAGAGAGAAAAATTTGGGTATATAAATCTATGTTACCCTACGTGAAAATAGGATGGGAAAGGGATAAAAGAA
This sequence comes from Sarcophilus harrisii, assembly GCF_902635505.1. Taxonomy (NCBI): domain Eukaryota; kingdom Metazoa; phylum Chordata; class Mammalia; order Dasyuromorphia; family Dasyuridae; genus Sarcophilus; species Sarcophilus harrisii. The sequence goes on from NC_045427.1 coordinate 455,941,556, forward strand.
GAGTGTGGGTGAAGCTGATAGGAAGAGATAAGAGTTAGGAGCAAAATATTTTTAAGAGGGGACATGGTGAAAGGGGAGAGAGAATAGAATAAACATGGGGGAAATAGGATAGAGGGAAATACAGTTAGCAATCATAACTGCAAAAAAATTTTTGAGAAGTTTCTCTGATAAGAGCCTTATTTTGCAAATATATAGAGAATTGACTCAGATTTATAAAAACAAGAGCCATTCCCCAGTTGATAAATGGTTAAAAGATAATAAGTTAATTTTCAGATAAAGTAGTCAAAACTTTGTAGCCATATGAAAAAAAAAATCACTATTGATTGGAGAAATACAAATTAAAACAATTCTAAGGTATTACTTCATACCTTTTAGATTGGTTAATAGGAAGGAAAAAGAAAATGATGTTAGTGGGGGATATAAGAAAATTGAGACACTAATACGATACTGTTGTTGGTAGAGTTGTGAACTGATTGAACTATTATGTAGAGTAATTTGGAACTAGATCCAATGGGCTATAAAACCATGCATGTACTTTGATCTAGTTATAGTATAACTAAGATTTCCCCAAAGAAATAAAAAACAAAAAGGAAAAATATCTATATGTACAAAAATATTTATAGAAAATTTTTTAGTGGTGACAAAGTAGAAATTGAAGGGATGGTCATCAAGTAGGGAATGGCTAAACAAACTGGTGTATGATTATGATAGAGTATATGTAGAGTATAATAGTATACTGAAAGAAATGATGAACAGTATGCTCTTACAAAAACTTTAAAAGATTTAATATGAATTAATACAAAGTAAAATGAGGACAACCAGGAGTTTATTGTAACATGATCAGTTGTTAATTATTTACCTATTCCCAGCAATACAATGATCCAAGACAACTCTGAAGAATTTATGATGAAAAATGCTACCCCTTCTCAGAAAAGAACTGATAGGGTCTGAATACAGATAGAAGCATACTTTTTAAAACTTAATTTATTTTTCTTGTTTATTTTATTTGTTCATGTTTTCTTTTATAATATGAACAATATGGAAATGTTTTGCATGACTACACATGTATAACATATTAAATTGCTTATCTTCTCAATGAGGAAATGGAGAGGGAGGCAGAGAATTTGGAACTTAAAATTTTCAAAACAAATGTGTTAAAATTGTTTTTACATGTAATTGGGGAAATATAAAATACTAAATTAAAAAAAGATTTTAGTAAAGGGGGGGAAGGTTGGAGGAAAAGATAATGTTCTGTTTTGGACGTGTTGAATCTTAAGTTGCTTATGCAATATCTAGTTTTAAATATTCAACAGGTAGTTTCTTAGTTTTTAACATTTATCAAGTTTTCTGCTGGTTGAACTAAGTTTAAATCTTACTTTGCTTCTGTCATTTTTTTCTCTCAGTAGGGTACTTCTATATTTTTTAACTAATAGCTTTTTTATTTTTAAAATATATAAAAAGATAGTTTTCAGCATTCACTCTTGTAAAACTTTGTTCCAAATTTTTTTCCCTCTTTTCTTCCACCTTCTCCCCTAGATAGTAAGTAATGTAATATATGTTAAACATATGCAATTCTTCTTTACATATTTCCACAATTATCATGGGCACAAGAAAAATCATATCAAAAAGAAAAAAAAAACAGAAAAAAACAAAAAGCAAGCAAACAACAACAAAAAAGTATGAAAATACTGTTATGATTCCCATTTAATCCCCATAGTCCTTTTTCTGGATGCAAATGGCTCCCTCTATCACAAGTCTGTTGGAATAGGCCTGAATTACCTAATTGTTGAAAAGAGCCAAGTCTATCAGAATTGATCATCAGATATTCTTATTGCTGTGAACAATGCCCTCTTGGTTCTGCTCACTTTGCTTAAGCATCAATTCATGCAAGTCTCTCCAGGCCTTTCTGAAATCATCCTGCTGATCGTTTCTTATGGAACAATAATATTCCTTAACATTCATATAACATAACTTATTCAGCCATTCTCCAACTGATGGGCATCCTCTCAGTTTCCATTTCCTTGCTACTACAAAAAGGACTCATCAGGATACTTCTTTAAAAAAAAATTCTTTAAGTAATATTTTTTGTTTTTTTAAAATCTCATTAATTTCCCAATAAGCCTACCCTTCTCAGAGAGTTATTCCTAAGATCAATGAAGAGAAATAAAATCAGTTAAGCAAAATTAATGTTAACTGTATCTGATAGTATATGAAATTTTCTATACCTATGGTTCATCTGCCTCTACAAAGAATGGGTGAAAGTTCTGTCTCTCATTTAAAATGTTTATGTTATCTTTTGTTGTTGAATGTTATTATCATCTAATCTTATTCTCCTTTAAAAAAATAAACATCTTAGTTTGTCTCTTTACTGCTGCCATATTTTCCTTTATTTCTTGTACTCTAATTTTTGTGTAACTTCATTTCTTATGGCATCATGAATATTAATTAATTGCTCTTTTCTTATGTCATCTTAAATTTCTTTCATCACATAACTTTAAAAAATGCATATGTTTTCTTTTTGGAAAAGAAAAAGGTGTTTTTTTGTTGTTGTTGTTCCTTTTTTAACAATGATTTTCCTTTGATATTTTGAGGTTATCTTTTAAAAAATTTTTAATTAAGCTGGGTTTTTTTTTTTTAAGGTTTTAGATTATGAAATAGGACTGTCATAATAACCACTGTTAATTGTAGCAAATTTCTCTCTAATTCCTTCCTTTCATTATTTAATAACAACTATAAAGCTTGGAAATTTCATAATGCTTAAATAGTCCAAGATAAAAAGATTAAATAGAGATATGGAGGATCCAACTGAAAAAATCTTAACACTAATGATTTAGGTAATTTGTACCAAAATTAAAAAACAAACACTTATTCCAGACTATCTAAAGTATATCTATCTTGTCAGAAACTTAGCTATTTAAAAAATTGATTCTTTAATCATATTCATGTTTTTATGTATTTTCAACTGATCTTTGCCATTAGTAATGCTTCAATGTTGCAAAGGTAATATTATATATGTAAATATATAATTCTCTTTCTGTTATATATGTATCATCATTTTTTGTTTGTTTGAGGTACTAATGTATGCCTTCAGAATCTACCTTCATTAGGTTAGTATTTTATATTTTATATTTATATCTTATCTAGATCTGCCCTTGCTGCAGCCATCCTGGTGTCCACATTAACTGGAAGGACTTTTGCTATTCCTCAGCCTAAATATCGATCACATTCTGAAAGTGATGCAACATACTTGGAAGAAGATGGTGGCATCATTGAGCCATATGCCACTATAACTGAGATAAGACCTGGGTAGCCTCTTATTTCTGTTTTTGTAGTTATTATTGTTTCATGTAACAGGTAATGCTAGAGATAAACGGTTTGATAGAGGCTTTTTGTGAAAAATATTAACACTATAATTTTCATTACAACAGTTGAAAAGAGGGTGGCCCTTTCCTCTCTCTAATATTGAGCTTTACCAGATAGCTGAATAAATATTTACTTCAGCATTTATTATGCACTAATTACACATAAGGGCCTTTGCCAGTTGCTTAAGATATATATCGAGAAGTTTATATTCTCATATGGGGATTCAGCATATATAATGCAAAGTTCAATTGTAGCCCCAGTTGCTTAGCACTGGCCAAAGAGGAAAAACAGGTGGGAGGAAGCTATTGTAATATCCTAGCTGAAAGGTGAAAGAGAGTGTTTGAACTAAGTTGGCAGTAGTATGAATGCAGAGAAAGGGATAATTGGGAAGGACAGTCAAAAGGATTTGTCATCTGATTGACTCACCTAGTAAAAATAGAATTTTTCTTAAGATTTTATCCACTGAAAACTAAATAATTTTTGTGCATGGCACTTGTTTAATGTAAAGTACATGGCACTCTTATTTAATGTAAAAAAACAGAACAATCTTTATTATGATGTTATGATTTTAATTTGGAGAAATCTCATCATTTTCCTTAATTAATTTTTCTTTCTTTATATTCTTGGGCTTAGTTTTTTTATGCTTTAATAATTCTTGCTGATGGTAGGTCATGATCAAATTTGAGATTCTTGTAGATTATTTCAAAATAAATATAAGAATTATTTTTATGTTCATTAAAAACACATTAAACTTAGAATTTTTTTTCTTACAGATATGAATGTTCTTATATGCTTATAATATGAACTGTTTCCTCAGGGTGTTTTGTATTTTAGCAGCTGAAGTATTTCATTTGAAGTATTAGATGGTTTATTTTTAACTCTTTATATACTGTGTTTCCATTCATAGACCAGAGTGGCCAGATGGGGAGGAAAAAAAATATTCTTTACCAGCTTTTAAAATGTCAAGCTACAGTGAGGATGAAGATGAAGAAGTTGAGACATATCTCTCTGACAATTACAGAGATATTGAGCTCAGTACTCAGAAAAAAGAAAACAATTTTGAGAATGCTGTTTATGCTGTTCCAAACAGAAACAACAAGGTATTTTTTGAGTATCACAGAATTTCTATATTCTGGAAACAGTTTTGTAGTGAATTATTTTCAGAATTATTAATGTTTTGCTAGTAATTGTTCTTCAGCATGAGTTGCCTCTTTTTAAAAAATTACATAATACAACATCTACTGGTCATCCTGCCATTTAGGGGAGGGGATGGGGGGGGGGGGTAAGAGGTGAAAAATTGGAACAAGAGGTTTGGCAATTGTTAATGCTGTAAAGTTACCCATGTATATATCCTGTAAATAAAAGGCTATTAAATTAAAAAATAAAAAAAAAATTACATAATACAAATTACATATAAATATATGAATTATAAATTAGTTTATTGGCAGAAATCCAACCATAAACTTTAAATAGCTCAAATTCTATTGTAAACTTTACCATCCATAACCATTTTTCCTAATTAAATTTTATTTTCAAAGAAAGATTCTCTTTTCCTTCCTACTTCCCTTTCCTTCCCTCCCAAGGTGAAGGAAGGAAGAAAAACAAACCCTTGTTATTAACGTGTAGTAGAACAAAACAAATTTCCATATGGGCTATATTCAAAAGAATATTTTTACACATTATTGTTTGAAATCTTTTGATCATCTTTTGAATTCTGACTCAGACTCTTCAAAACTATTTCTTCAAGTATGCATTTGTATTAACCTAATTGTATTGACATAATCATTAAAATTATTTTTTAATGGATTTTTAATTTGAAATTATGGATTTTATTTTTTTTAATTAAATTAAATTAAATTTGAAATTAGGCTTTAACTTTGATTTACTATATACTGTGTATATGCTTGTTTGCTATCTGTTTGAAATACAATGCCTTTCCCACTTGTTAAGTGTGATCACGTGAGAAGTGTCGATTATTTTTAGTAAAAATTTCTTTTCTTTAGTGTATAGTTTTTTAAAAAAAACAACTTTATTTTTTAGTTACATGTAAAAACAATTTTTATCATTCGTATTTTAAAATTTTGAGTCCAAATTCTCTCTCCCTTCCTCTGCTTGACTCTCATTAAGAAGGCAAGCCATTTGATATAGGTTATACATGGGTGACTGCCATGTATTTCCACATTTAAAAAAAAACCAGAAAAAGTAAAGAAAGGGGAAAAATATGCTTCACACTGCCTTCAGACTGCCATCAGTGCTTTATCTAGAGATGGATAGCATTTTTTATCTTAAGTCCTTCAGAATTGTCTTAGATAATTGTTTTGCTGAAAATAGCTAAATCATTCACAGTTAAACATTGTGTAATATTGTCACTGTGTACAGTGTTCTCCTAGTTCTGCTCATTTCCCTTGCATCAGGTAATGTAAATTTTTTTCATGTTTTCCTGAATGATGATGATAGCTAGTATTTATATTGCACTTATAGGATTGAAAAGTACTTTATAGATAGTATCTTACGGTATTCTAATGACAATCTCAGAATAAGCAAGTAAGTGTTATTATTATCCTCATTTTACAAATGAGGAAACTGAGGCTGAGATATAGTAAGCAATTTGTCCAAGATCACTCAGCTATGAAGTGTTTGAGGATAAATTTGAACTCAGGTCTTCTTCAGTACAGATGCAGTACTCTTATTGTCTGTGCCACATGGGTGCCTAAGATGTCAAACAGTTATAATATGTGAAAAACATTTTCTGAGGTTATATTTTTTCCTCTGAAATGCAAAATGCATGAAATGTGAGCACATTTTCATTTTCTTGTTAGTACTAATAAATTTAAGAATGATAACATTACTTAAAGAATTAATGCTATGGGCCACTAATGATACTGAAGTTAAGATTATACTGATTATAAAGACCTCATATTTGATTCATATATAATCCCAACTGAAGACCTCTTCTGGACAATAGAATTGTATATAAAATACTAATTAATTTACTAATTGTTTGTCCTTATTGGACCATAGTGAAGTGTTTTATCAAAATTCATTTCAAATATTATGGCTAAACATTTGAACTTATCAAGAAAGTGATAAGATTTATAATCACTTACAAGCATTTCCTTTTATATTTTAGATATATTAGAGAAAAGATTCACATAATTCATGTTGGTAAGGTTAATTTAATTTTAAGTACACTTGGTGGAGTTTGCTCTTTGTGTGATTTTATTAAACCTTTGTAAAGCAAATAATTATTTAGAAATATTTATGGAAAACCTACAGTGTACTAAAGTACAAGGTCTAGTGATAGATACTGTGAACTGTTTACTCCAAAATAGTTACCATGAATTACTACAGAAACAAAATCCTATCCCAGTATATAAGTAATAGGAGAGATAAATATGTAATATAAGATAGAATATGAAAATACAAGAAGAGAAGTTAAAAGTAAGGATGTAATATAGTCACAACATTTAGATACATGGAATAAGCAGTACAGGAGGAACATTTCCTAATTTGTTCCTATATGAATCTACATTTTGATATACAGTATTAAATTTATTTAAAACATGTTTTAACAGTTTGATTAGGCATCTAACAAAGGTATAGCCATAAAGCAATGTTATTTCTCAACTATTTTTTGTTGGGGCATCAAAGAGACCATGCTTAAGACATAAGCTATTATGTTTATGACCTTCCATTTCATCTGTTATGCTTGTTTAATTTCTATATGCTTTCTGGTCAGAGTTTCTTAAAAAAAAAAAAAAAAAGGCTGGGATAAGTTTGTCACAGATAATGAGGCATAATATACTATTTATTTTTTAAGTTTATGTGTATAATTCATATTTATGGTAAACTTGAAAGCTTCTTGAAGGCAATGGTTTTACCATACTTTTTTTAAACTAACAATGCTTAGCCTAGAAGTAGGCACAAAATCGGCATTCATTAGATATTGAAGTATTAAATTGGGCATTGACCTATCAACAGATTTAATATGCTGATTTTCCTTGTTGCTATGACAAAGAATGACATTTTGTCCAAAAGATACATGTCATTTCTGTTTGCTATCATTTTAAATCTAGGACACAGAGCCATTGATTTTTAGAACTTATACTAAAACTGTTTCTGAACAAGACGAATTCCCCATTTTGGAAGCGGGGTCAGTGCAAGTGAAAGGTAAGAAAAAAATTTTTTTTAATATAAAAGATAACAGTCTAAAAAATGTACTTGAAAGGGATAACATCTATTTTCCTTTTGTCTTACTACATCTACATACCTCTATATAAAAGCAAAGTAGATATTTTCAAAATGTTTAGCAATGTGTGTTTCTGTATTCTGTTGCATTTTTTGTTTAATATTCTTTTTAGGAATTTTACCATTACTAAAAATTAGTATTCTAGATAATAAATTGTATGAATGGTATAATTTTAAAGAAATTTCAATAATATTTTATTTTTCCAAATACCTATATAGTTTTCAACATTCATTTTTTTGGTAAATTTGTTGTTCCAAATTTTTTTCACTCCTTCCTTTACCTCCCTCTCCCAAAGACAAGTAATCTGATATAGGTTAAATATATGTAATCCTTTTAAATATATTTCCATATTTGTCATGTTATGCAAGAAAAATCAGACCAAAAGGTGAAAAACCGTGGGAAAGAAAAGAGATGAAAATACTATGCTTTGATCCATATTCAGGCTCCAAAATTCTCTCTCTGGATGTGGATGGTATTTTCTATCCCAAGTCTATTGGAATTGCCTTGAATCACCACATTGTTGAGAAGAGTTAAGTCCATCACAGTTGATCACCACCTAATCTTCTTGTTACTGTACACAGTGTTCTCTTGGTTCTGGTCACTTCACTCAGCATCAGTTCATATAACTCTTTCCTGGCTTTTCTGAAGTCAGGCTACTCTTCTTATAGAACAATAATATTCCATTACCTTCCTATATCATAATTTATTCAGCCATTCTCCAAATGATGGGCATTCATTCAGTTTCCAGTTCCTTGCCACACAAAAAGGGCTGCTACAAAATTTTTTGCACATATGGGTCTTTTTTCCTCTTTTATGATTTTTTTAAGGATACTATATAGTGAGCAGTCTCCAGTAGTTAGACTGCTGGATCAAAGGGTATTCATAATTTGATAGCCTTTTGATAACTATAATTCCAAATTGCTCTTCAGAAGGTTGGATCATTTCACAGAATGCTATGATTTTTTTGAAGAGATAGAGAAAGAAGTTCACTTCTAGCATATAATGCAGAAAAATTTATCAATAGAAATTGTGGTAATTCACAAAAAATTATGACATTTTTACTGTATTCCTATCTTCATAATCAAATTATTTCATATGTAGTCAGATAATGAGGTTTATAATACTCTTATAAAATACTTCTTGTTCCTTTCTAAAAGAGATACATTTTAAAATTTTTAAATCCATGAAACCCAGAATTTGTTAATTAACAGTCCAAGATTACATTAGTTTTGCTAGTTGCCATACATCACTGAATTATGAATCTACTGAAACCCCCAGGAATTTTCTCATGTATTCCTTTCTTGCTATGTTGTTCTCCATCTTATATTTGTGCAGTTACTTTTTTGAACCAAAATACAGTGTTTCAGTTTTCTCCCTTGTAAATTGTACTTATTAGATTTAGCCTTTAATTCTACCTTGCCAATGCTTTTGTATACACATTCTATAATCTGTTTTTATGATTATTCCTTCTCAAATTTTGCCATTCCAGAATTTGATAAATATACATATACTATCAGTGCTTTTAACCAAGTCATTAATTAAAAATGTTAAACATCCCAGGGCCAAACAGAATCTTGATATATATTCCTAAATTGATGTCAAATTAGTAATCATGATTATTTTGGGAGTCTTGTCATTTAGCCAGTTTGAATATGTTTGATTTCATTATTGTTTAACAGCTGTCCATCTTGTCCACAAGAATAGTATGTAAGGCTTAATCATTGCTAAAGTCTAGATTATATATAGCTATGAGTTTGTTTAACTCTATCAAAAATGAAATAAAGTAGTTTGACATTATTTTTCTTTAAAAAAAATTTTTGATTAGAAACTTAACTTCAGTAAAGATAAACATTTACATATACAAATAAAAATAAGGGAATTACATTTAAAACTGTAAGCTTTGTTATATACAGTTTTCCTCACTATATATGTCTTGGTGGTTGTTACATATTTCTTTATAATTCAAATTTAATATGTTTTTAGATAGTCTGTAAGCATTTATTAAATACTTGCTATATTCAAGGAGCTGTTCTAAGTGCTAGTGATGCAAAGAAAGGCAAAAAGATAGGTATTGCCCTTGAGGAGGTCAACTTTCTTTTTAGTTTATTTTTAAAAACATTGTTTTTATGAATTTTGTTGGGAGAGAAAAGTCAGCAAAAAGAATAAACCATGGGAGAGAGAGAGAAAAAAGTGACCATTGCATGTGTTGATTTACATTCAGCCTCCTTAGTTCTTTTTCTGGATGCAAATGGCATTTTCTGTCCAAAGTCTATTGAGATTGCTTTGGATCACTGAACTAATGAGAACCAAGTCTTTAATAGTTGATCATTGTACATTCTTGCTGTTATGTTATTGTACCTTTATCACTTTGATACAATAGGAAAAATGAAATCTCAGGATTCCACAGAGAAATTACATCAAGCATAGTTGTGGTAGTGATCAAAGAGATACCACAAAATCTTCAGAGACAAGATTAGCTTCTAATATTAAGCAGCTAAAATCAGTCTGAACATGATCACTGGAACAGAGGATTGTGACTAAGGGACCATAGGGCAGAAATTTGCTTTATTGTGCATATTTGTTAAAGGTGTTTTGAGATTTGTTTTTTTCCCAGTGATCTAGGGATTAGGGTCAAATAAAAAAAATACATAAAATAGATTTTTGTTAATTAAAACAAATCAATACTTATCAGAGATGAGACAGCAAGATCATTAATCTTTTGGAGCTATAATTGGTCATTACATGGATCATAGTTCTTAAGGCTTTTTCACAGAGACCTAGATATCAAGAACAACATTTGCTACATTCCTTGAGTCTGTCCCTTTTCTTCATTCTCCTTTTCACCAGTGTAGTTTTGACCATCATCTCTTGCTTCGATTAGTGTAATAGCCTAATTAGTCTTTCCACTTCCGGGAATGACCATTCATACACATTGCTGCCAAAATTATCTTCATTGAGGCAAGATCTCTGAGCATGTCATTGTCCTGCTCAAAAACCCTCAATGATTCCTTATTACTTCTAGCATAAAAGACAGTTCCAGCCTGATATTTAAGTCTTCCACAATTTGGCTCCCACTTGTTTTTCTAGTCTTTTACTTCCTAATATGTGCCATGCTTTTTACTTATTTTCCATTCTTGTCTGCTCTGTCTCAGAATTCTTACTTTCCTTGTAAAACTCAGATGACATTTCCTTATTGGTGCCTTACAGAGCCTTCTTTGTTATTCCCAGAGGATAATGAACTCTCTTTTCTTAAATTACCTTGATTTTATTTAGCTATTCTCATGGTACATTGTAAACTCTTTCATTGCAGGGATTGGTCTGCTTTTTTTTTCTTTTCATTTACTAAGCTTAGTGTCCTACCCTTAGAAAAAGTTCTTTGGAGCTTAAAAAAATTGAATTGAAGAAATATATGTGTAAGAAACCCACATTTTAGAGAGGATAGAGGAGAGTAATTCTTGCTTTCATAATGGATTAAACTAAACAGTTTTGAAAATTCCATCTAGTGGGGCAGCTAATTGAACAGTGGATACAGCACCAGCCCTGAAGTCAGGAGGACCTGAGTTCAAATTTGACCTCAAACACTTAACACTAACTAGCTGTGTGACCCCAATTGCCTCAGCAAAAAAATTTTAAAAAAAGAAAAAGAAAATTCTGTCTAGTTTGAAAGTCTGACAACTGAGTCAGTGAGGCGACCCAGGGTATAGTTGCCATTGGAGTTAAGATCTGAGTTCAAATCACTTACCCTCTATTTGACTGTAAATGAGGTTTTCTCAGCTGTAAAATGAGGATAATAATAACACTTATCTTCTAGGGCATGTATTAAAGGGCTATGTTAGCAGAAATTATTATTATTTTTGTTGTTTTTATTATTTCATTACTATCTAAGGTCTTAGATTGTATGAAGCCAAACTCTGTGCTAGTCCTTAGGAACTGTGTATAATAACCCTTAAGGATTGTAGTTCATTGATGGTTTGTATTCAAGAATTTTCTAAGTGAGCTTGAGATCATGAGTATTTCAAATTAATACTTAGAAAAAAAAGAAGAGTTCACTTGTAATTAGTTTTTTCAAATAAGGAATTTAAGGAGTGGGATAGAAAAAACCCTCTATTAAGTTTAAAAAACAAGTCTAGAGGATCTTTGCACAGTTGCTGTTAAATCTAAAATATAAAATAAGTCCACTTATAATTAGAAATAAGAGACATCTTGAGGCAGTGCAAAGAGCGTGGGAAAGGAATTTCATCCTATGTTGGCCACTGACTGGCTCTATAATCTCAAATAAATCCTTTCTCTGGTCCTGACTTTTCTTCTTCATAAAACTGAGATGATTACTATATTATTCTATGATTTTAAAACTCATTTTGAATATTTTTATGTTATCAGTTTAAATAAATAGGAGGCCGTGTAACAGAAGTTGAGTTCTTGCATGCGAGACCTCTGTTCATATGCCTTTTACATTAATTATGTGACCCTGCAAAAATCACTAAACTTTTGTGTATCTTAGGCAATCCAATGGACGTATCCACTTGGTTATAAATGAGTTAACATCTTCATTGGTAGGAGTTCACATATTCAGAGTTCTTCATCATGTTGTTTATAGCCTTTCCTGAATTAGCATGATTCAAAATAAACATGTTTAAAAAGTGCTGCTACCTCTGTGGAGATGTGATTCAGTATTGTTTTTTGATAGTAAAATTTATTTTTTGTTCTTAAAAGTTACATATATATTTTTTTTTTGTCAAAAGGTAACCATCCTCTTCAAAATTTAAAGGTAAGGCTATTATTTAAATAATTTTTAAAATTGTTAATTAACTTCCTACCATAATCATTAGATTCCTCTTATACCTTGAAGGAATATATGATTTATATTAGAGAGTCTGATTTCATTGCCTTCATAACATTAAGAAATTTGGTTTTCTCTAATTTTCATGGAGGAAGGACAATTATTTCAGATTAGAAATGATTAACTCATTCTATATGATAAATATATAGCTATAATGAGAATTGTAATTTTAAATTTGGAAATGTTTCTACTTATCATTTACTCAGCAGTACTAATCCTATGCTTCTGTTTTTAAATGAGTTTATTTTCAGAAAAACTTTGTAGTAAAAACTAGGAGCATAATACCTTTGCAAAGAACATTACTAATGAAAAAGATGATTAAAATTCTAAAGTTTCTATTTACTAGCTGTTGATCCTGTTTTAAATGCAGTTAAATATGAATTCACCTGTTATGTTCTGTTCTAAACATTTTGAAAAAAAAAATTTCATGACCATTTTTTGAGTTGATGCTTCTTCCTTCAGTATTTCAAAAGAGATGCAGTTTCATTGGTCTGTCTGATTCAGATTGCCACTTCTTACACCTTGCTAAAGGTGAATTATTTTGGACAAAAATATTCATTATGTGGTGATCAGAGGTAAAAATTACCAAAAGGTAATGGGCTTCTTGGAACTCAATTTTGTTAGTCTTCAGATAGCTGTCTTTTGCCAGTTCATACCCAAAGTCTCCCAGTTTGGTAAGATTTTTCAGAACTTGTACTTACAGCCTCTGAGACCCTAGCATCACTTCTATGTCATATAAAGAAATCTGCTTAACACTTCAGTGGCTGAAATTTTGAGCATTCATGTGAAATAATGTACTTCTGTAAAGATGATATTTTGCATCTTGCTTTATAATTTACAGCAGATGGTGAAATATTTAATTTAAAAATGTAACCTCTGGAGATTGAGTTCTTGGAAGAATCACTCATGATATTTTGGTTTGAGTACCTAGCTACTCTTTAGAGACTCTTACAGATGAGAAGAAAACTCTGAAAACTTGACTTGTACTTAATTTTTACTAATGGGAATATTCCTTTTTATGCTCAGAAATTCTTTTTATCAGAAATATGGTATATTAAAACTCACAAAAATAAGATTAGCTGTTACCAAATAGAGTAATAGTGAGGAAAGTTGATCCTAATATGTGTGGTAAATAATGAAATTTATGTTTTAGTGATTATTCTTCTTTGTCTTTTGCAGAAGAAATTAGGATTTTAAATGCATATGTATATATTACATGTAATTTTTTACTCTATTCCCTCCCAGGATGAAAAATTATCTGCTGAAAATGTAATTTTTGAAAAACCGCCACCATCTCCAGGTAGTTGCCATTTGAGTATTAATATGATTGCATTAAATCTGTATATTTGCAAATATGATTGCATTAAAAATCTGTAAGGATAATTTTGATTATCCCAAAGTAAGATGTTATTTTATTATTTTATGTTTCTATACCCAGAACTTCCTGAAATTGGAAAATAGAGGCAATGGTTAGTATGACTATCACAGTCAAGAAAGATAATGTTTACATGTAGGGTGTGCTCAAATTCCAGGTATCAAGGGTAAATATCTAGAGCTGCTTTGGGGGAGGGATACTTTCTACTTTCTACTCATTGGGGATTTTCAGTACCTGTGACAGATTTTTGTGTTGCATCATAAATCTGAAAATATAATGTGCCCATTGATATGTTTAAAAATAACACTAGAGATTATGTGCAGTTCTTTAACTGAACAGTTATTAATTGAGATGATGTGACTCGTGGTTTAGTGGTTCCTATTTGTAGTTGATATTTTGCTGATTGTCTTAAGACCTATGATTGTGCAGGGCCTTCTAAATAAGATCAAAATTATGCAAAACAATTTGACCTAACTAGCTATACAGGAAAAGCCAAGTAAATGAAGAATGCTTATTATCTAGATTGTGATGTGCATTATAGTTGAATAGAGAGTGAATAGAGTTAGTCTGTTGGTATCTTGGCTCTTTCAGACAAAAATGAACTAGAGCCAAAATCACATAAAATGTATTGCTTTTGGGAAATTATTTATCATTTTTAATGACCCTAGTTTTCTTCTTGAAACAAAATTCTATCTCTTTTTAAGCTTTTTATTTTCAAACCCTATGCATAGTTTTTTTCCTTTAAAAAATTTTTTTTAATAGCTTTATATTTAGAAGTTATATGCATGAGTAATTTTATAGCATTGAAATTGCCAAACCTTTTGTTCCAATTTTTCCCCTCCTTCCCTCCACCCCCATCCCCAGATGGCAGGTTGACCAATACATGTTAAATATGTTAAAGTATAAATTAAATACAAAATAAATACACATGTCCAAACAGTTATTTTGCTGTACAAAAAGAATTGGACTCTGAAATAGTGTACAATTAGCCTATGCATGGTTTTCAACATTTACCCTTGCAAAACCGTGTGTTCCAATTTTTTTTTCTTTCTTCCTTCCCCCACCTTCTCTCCTAAATGGCAAATAATCCAATATATGTTAAACATTACAATTCTTCTATACATATTTCCACAATTATCATGTTGCACAAGAAAAATCAGTTCAAAAAGAAAAAAAATGAGAATTTTTTTAAAAAAAACACTAATGTTCATCCAGTAATGATATATGAAAGACTCTTGAGAAATGAAATGCCACATTGTCCAAGAATCAAATGTTCAGATCACCCCAGATTAATGGAAAGATGATAGCAGTATATTATAAATAATAAACCACACATAAAAGTAATTATCAGATTGTTATGAGATTGGAAAAGGAGGTAGAGTATAAATAAGAAGAGCATGAATTAACATTAACAGATGGATAATAAATGTGCTGTATTGAAATCAGTAAAATGTTGGATCTAGGGAAAGGTCCTAGCATTTCTCGTAGAAGATTTATTGGAGAACATAGCCAAACATCACAATAGTTGAAAAAACATGTACTCTTGGGAAAGAATTCCCCAAAATAATGAGACCATAGATGCACTGAAATAATTATTAGCATAAGATTCACAATTTTGGAAATATGACTTCAAAATATTTTAAAATTCTGTACTTGAATTAAAAAAATTGAGATAGTGTCCTGGCATCCTGTTTGGAAGCAATCCAATAATTAACTATGAAATGAACATAAAATCTTAAATGATAAGAACTGTGTAGTATATTTTCTTTTGTTTACAAATCTTCATAGAAGTAGATTTACAAAAACCCATAAAAACTGCATGGGTGGTCTCAACTCTCAAATTAAGTTTCAAAAATGTGTTCAGAATCCTGTGTTAGAATTTTGGGATGCCAGCAAATTGACAAATAAGACAAAAGATGAAATAGTCAGTGTTGGAAAGGTTGGCACAATGATGTATTTTATCAGATCTGTGAATTAATACAACTATTTTGGAAGGCAATTAGCATTTATCCAAACTAAAATGTCGATATACTTTGAGGTATTATAGTGTTAGCCACATATCCTAACTGATCATTTGATAAGAAGGCCTCATATACACCAAAATAGTTATAATAGCACATTTTGTGGTAGCAAAAGTTGAAAAGGAAGAAAAATTACCTCTGGGAAATTGTAAAGCTTCTTTAACGACCCCAGACTTCCCATAACAATAAAAATGTATTTTTTTAATACAAATATTCTGTTGGTGTTACTTAGTGGGAGCAAGACATGAAGTACAAACTATCTCCAAAGAATTGAAGATGTATTCATATGGAAGGCAAGGGCAAGGCAAATGGTGATTGTGGGAAAGCTACAGCATATAACCAGTGAAGGACTTTAATGAGCCATAAGAATAAAAGAAGCCATCAATAAAATGTATGCTGGGAAAAGAATGAGACAGTCACGTGACATATTATTAAAATCATTAAGTAGAGCTAGGAATTACATTGGACTGCACTCAGGAGTGTTGTGGCTACATGTGATCAGACTTTGATAACATATAGTTGGATAGACAACTCCTAAAGTCATCCATCAATTTATCCAGTTGGATAGACACTGCAAATAGAAAGGAAGCTGGGCCTGAAATTGAGTAGATAAGAAAATTAAGAGTGATAGTGTCATGAAAACCCAGAGAGGAACCAGCATTCACGGCAAGACAGTGGATAGCAGGGCCAAATGCTGCCAAGAGATCAAGAAGAATGAGTTTTGAGGAGGCAGAAGTAGCAGGAAGTAGTGAAGCAATCTCTTTGATTAGCTTCCTCCAAACAAATGCACCAGATTTAATCTGAATGGGGAAATTTAAGTTAAAAAAAATCAAAACAAATCACTTTTCTAGCCCAGGTCACTATGGGATAGAGACAGATAAGTCTGTGGACATTGGGAACAGGGTCTACTGAAGGTAAGATAACAGATGCAGAGCACTCCAGTTCAAGTCCTTAAAGTACCTCATTCCTTCAAGATGGCATGAGGTTTATATATTATAACCTTTTCAAAAAGGGAGAATAAGACAAAGAGATCAATGAAGTAGTAAAATTTGAGAAACAAGATTAGACTGTTAGAAGTCAAATTTTTGGATCTAATTTATTAACAGTAGAGCTATAAAAATAACAAATGAGGAACCATAATTCACCCAAAATTTCAGAGAAATTCATTTATTCTTTCTATCTTTTCCCAAATTTCTGTACCTGATATGAAGGAATAGGGCCTGACTTGGAGAATGAGCTTTCCTATCCCCTAATATTAATACACAGAGGGGCAGCTAGGTGGCACAGTGGATAGAGCATCAGCCCTGAAGTCAGGAGAACTGGAGTTCAAATTTGATTTCAAACACTTAACACTTCCTAGCTGTGTGATCCTGGGCAAGTCACTTGACCCTAATTGCCTCAGCAAAAAAATAAAATAAAACAAATAGTAATACACAGAAACTTAAACTTATCTTTCATTTTAAAATTAAGAATAATCACATTCTGGAGTCTCATACATACAATGAATATGCAGACAGCTGTAAATCTCTGAACTTAAATATCCAGACCATTTGTAAACCCCTAAGGAAAAAATGCTATTTTTGAATCTAATGTCTACTGTTATGAAATTCACTCAAAATATAAATTCATTAACAATTTCATAATTTTCCTAAGTGACAGCCAAAAGAACCTTTTTTTTTTTAATTTTTAAAGTTTTTTATTTTCAAAATATGTGCACAGATAATTTGACAACATTGACCCTTGCATAACCTTGTGTTTCAGATTTTCTCCTTCTTTCCCCCATCCCATCTCCAGATGGCAAGCAATCCAATATATGTTAAACATGTTAAAATATATGTTAAATCCAATATGTATAAACATATTTATACAATTCTCTTGCTGCACAATAAAAATTAGATTAAAAAAAGTAAATGAGCAGGAAAATAAGTAAATGAGTAGGAAAATAAAATGCAAGCAAACAAGAAAAAGAAGGAGAATATTATATTGTGATCCACACTCAATTCCCACAGTCCTCTTTTTGGATATAGATGGCTCTCTTTGTCACAAGATCATTGAAACTGGCATTTGGAATTGGAAAGAGTCAC
This sequence comes from Sarcophilus harrisii, assembly GCF_902635505.1. NCBI lineage: Eukaryota > Metazoa > Chordata > Mammalia > Dasyuromorphia > Dasyuridae > Sarcophilus > Sarcophilus harrisii. The sequence continues at coordinate 455,959,488 of NC_045427.1, forward strand.
ATTCATTAGAATTGATCGCGTCGTATAATCTTGTTGCCATGTACAGTGATATCCTGGTTCTGCTCATTTCACTTAGCATCAGTTTGTAAGTTTCTCCAGGCCTCTCTAAAATCATCCTGATCATTTCTTGTAGAACAATAATATTCCATAACATTCATATGCCACAATTTATTCAGCCATTCTCCAACTGATGGGCAACCACTTGGTTTCTAGTTTCTTGCCACTATAAAAAGGGCTACCACAAACATTTTTGCACATGTGGGTCCCTTTCCTTCCTTTAAGATCTCTTTGGGATATAAACCAATAGAAACACTGCTGAGTCAAAGGGTATGCACAGTTTGATAACATTTTGAACATAGTTCCAAATTGCTCTCCATAATGGCTGGATCCATTCACAGTTCCACCAAGAATTTATTAGTGTCCCAGTTTTCCCACATCCCCTTCAACATTATCATTATCTTTTCCTGACATCTTAGCCAATATGAGAGGTGTATAGTAGTATCTCAGAGTAGTCTTAATTTGCATTTCTCTGATCAATAGTGATTTAGAGCACCTTTTCCTATGATTAGAAATGGTTTTAATTTCTTCATCTGAAAATTATCTGTTCATATCCTTTGACCATTTATCAATTGGAGAATGACTTGAAATCTTATAAATTTGAGTCACTTCTCTATATATTTTAGAAATGAGGCCTTTATCAGAACCCTTAAATGTAAAAATGGATTTCCCAATTTATTACTTCCTTTCTGATCTTGTCTGCATTGGTTTTGTTTGTACAAAAACTTTTTAACTTAACATAATCAAAATTATCTATCTGGTATTCAGTTATGTGTTCCTGTTCTTCTTTGAACACAAATTCCTTTCTTCTCCACAGATCTGAGAGGTAAATTATCCTATGTTCTTATTTGCTTATAATATCACTCTTTATGTCTAACTCATGTACCCATTTAGATCTCATCTTGGTATGTGGTATTAGGTGTGGGTCAAGCCCTAATTTCTTCTACACTAGTTTCCAATTTTCCTAGCAGTTTTTGTCAGATAGTGAGTTCTTGTCCCCAAAGCTGGGGTCTTTGGATTTGTTGAATACTAGATTGCTATAGTTATTGACTATTTTGTCCTGTGATCCTAACCTATTCCATTGATCAACTACTCTGTTTCTTAGCCAGTATCAAATGCTGCCTTATAATATAGTTTTAGGTCTGGTACAGTTAGACTACTTTCATTAGCATTTTTTTTTCATTAATTCCCTTGAAATTCTTGACCTTTTGGTCTTCCAGATGAACTTTGTTATTATTTTTTCTAGATCTGTAAGATAATTTCTTGGGAATTTGAATGGTACGGTAATAAATAAGTAGATTAATTTAGGTAGTATTTTAATTTTTTTGCTCGACCTACCCATGAGCACTTAATATTTTTCCAACCGATTGGATCTGACTTTATTTGTGTGGAAAGTATTTTGTAGTTGTGCCATATAGTTCTTGACTTTCCTTTGGCAGATAGATTCCCAAATATTTTATACTATTGATAGTTATTTTGAATGGAATTTCTTTGTATCTCTTGCTGCTGGATTATGTTGGTAATATATAAAAATGCTCATGATTTATGTCGATTTATTTTGTATCCTGCAAATTTGCTAAAGTTGTGAATTGTTTTTAGTAGCTTTTTTTTAGTTGATTCTCTAGGGTTCTCTAAGTATACCATCATATCATCTGCAAAGAGTGATAATTTGGTTCCTTTAATCTCTTTTTCTTCTCTTATTGCTAAAGCTAACATTTCTAATACAATGTTCAATAGTAATGGTGATAGTGGGCAGCCTTCCTTTACTCCTGATCTTATTGGGAATGGCAAAAGGACATGTTAGGACAAAATACATTCCTTTAAATATTTAACAATTTCCAAACATTTTTAACCACATTCTTTTAATAGTTCAATTCATAATCTAACAGCATCCATATGAAAAAAGAAATTACTTTTCTAATATTTCTGATATAATGGTTTCCCATTATAAGAAAAAAATTTTAGCAACACAATAACATATATAATATTATATATTTAAAACATGAAACAAAACTTATTAGCAGTCAGATGACATCAATTCAGTCAAATGCATTTCCAAATTTTCTTACATAAAGAATCATCCAGTTTTTCTTTTGGCATTCTATATTGATTGCATTCAAGACCTTTCTCATGTACTACCATTTATGTAATGCTTACAATGGGCCAGACACTGGCCAGTCACACTTTACAATTGTTCTGTCAATTGATCCTCATAACCCTGGGAAGTAGGTGGTATTATGGCCTTTATTAAATAGGAATCTGGATAAACAGAAGTGAAGTATCTTATTTAAGGTCCCATAGCAAATACATTTCTGAGACTAAATAGATTTGAATTCAGGTTTTCCTAATCATGTATTTTCCTAGTGATGAAGCACTAGGTTGGGAGAGGAGTTTAGAATGTGAAAAACTCACAAAAGCATTCTTATGACCAAAAGAAGCACTTTATTTTATGAAATCTGAAAGGCATATAGGCTAACAAAAAGGGAGTCTAGCAGGGCCTGAGTGTGAAGAGGTACTATTTAAAAGTCAGAGGCAGGAAGGAAGAAGGTGTTTGGGACTAAAAGACCTACCCAAATTGACCACTACAGAGATCACTCATAGAAAGTAGAATTATTTATTAGAATCTCGAGAAGCGGACCCCATCCTGGTCTGCAAGCAAAATTTCACAGCAGGATAGGGCCAAAGCCTTGAAAATGCTTACAGCTTTTATACATTTCAGACAAAGAACCTCCAAAATCCCACCCTCTATATGTTGTGATTGGCCACATAAATCTACTGTTCCCCTACTTGGTCAGTGGAATGTAGTAGACAAGGGGATATACAGCTTCTTTGGCCATGTAGTCCAGTCCTTATCTAAAATCATGTGACTCCGGAGAAGTTGAAACTGAGGCCTATAAGGCTTGATCTACTTTAGAATTTGTAAGTTCTTCACCTTTTCCCATACAAGGGGAAGCAAGGGCAGGGTCTTGAGAGTGAGAAAGGAGTTAGGGAAGATCCCAGGGTCAAGACAACTCATGAGCATTTTGTATGCTCTATCCAGTGTGCCTGCTCAGGAGGAGGAAAAGTCCTTCAACCTCAGGGTTCCTAAAACTAAGAAATACTTATTATTTGGGTGCCAGTGCAAGCTAGCAGCCCAGACTTTTGGATGGCAAACCAGAAGTCCTTCAAAGATAGTTTAGTGGAATAAAGATATCAGGCCCAACTTCCTTTCCTTCACACATTTTCCAAGGTTATGCCACCTCACTCCCAATAGCTACATTCCTACATTACAGCTCTCAAGGCTAGATGGCCTGGGGTTTCTTAAAAAGTATTGGGGTGTCTGCTGCTATTGGGGCTTCTGTTATATCAATCCCTAGGGCTGCAGCACCCCATCAGCATATTACCTTAATGCCAGATAGCAAATGTATTTTGCTTTAAGTTCTGATTTATCACAATTACCTTAATAGAAGAACACATATCATTTTATTTTTTTTAAAGCTTTTTTATTTTCAAAACATGTGCATAGATAATTTTTCAACATTGACCCACAAGGGGTCAAGGATATGCAAATAGCCTTGAGAACACTTCTCATTTTAAATAATACCATATTTTGATTTCATTTCAGGATACATTTCTACCAAATTAAATTAGGATTTATAATCATAAGAGCAATTTCTTTTTTTTCTGCTACTCATGAGCAATTAATATTTTTCCAATTGTTTAACTTTGTCTGAAAAGTGTTTTGTAATTGTGATTATTTCATTGTTTACAGTTATTTTAAATACACTTACTCTTTCTGTATCTTCCTCCTGGACTTTGTGTGTATATGTAGAAATGCTGAGAATTTATGTGGGTTTATTATATCCTTTAACTTTACAAAAGTTAATTGTTTCAACTAGTTTTTAAGTTGCTTCTCTGGGACTCTCTATGTATACCATCATATCATCAGAAAAGAGTGATAATTTTGTTTCTTCATTGCTTATTTATATTCCTTTAATTTTTTCTTGTCTTATTCTTATTACTAGTATTTCTAATATAATATTGAATAATAGTAGTGATAATTTTTATCCTTGTTTTATTTATCTCCATTATAAATATGCTTACGTACTCTTGGTTTTAAACACATACTACTTATAATTTTAAGAAAAGTTCCATTTGTTCCTATGCTTTCTAGGAATAGGTGTTGTATTTTGTTAAAAAAAAAAAAGTGTTGTTTTTTTTTTAAGTTTGTGGGTATAATATGATTTCTTTTGTTTTGATATTATCATTTATGCTGATAGTTTTCCTAGTAAACCAGCCCTACATTCCTGGTATAAATCCTACCTTGATCATGATGAGAGATGAAGGTACCAAGGAAGAGGTTAGGCAGGAATAGGTTGGGATTCTGTTCTCCAAGGGGCGGGGCAAAGGAATTTGCTAAACCCAAAGACTATGGTAAAAAAGCTTTATTGTTAAAGAAACACCAAGAGGGATTCTCTTGGCAGGGCATATCATTCTCTTTTTTTTTTTTTTTTTTTTTTTTTTTAATAGCCTTTTATTTACAGGTTATATGCATGGGTAACTTTATAGTGTTAACAGGGCATATCATTCTCAAAAGAGAAGTGATCTGCAAAGAGTCATTTTCTGAAAACCCATTCTATGCATGAATCTAAGGGAAATTTCAGGTGAATGTGAAATCTTGCCTGGAGTTGTGACTTCCCCCAAGAAAGCTTATCTTGATGAGAGAGGATGCAAGACCATTTTGGTTTGTAGATCAAAGGAGACATTTTTTTGGTGATTTTATATAATTTTACAGGGCTCACTCAGGTCATACAAAGTTTTACTCTCATCAATCATAGTATATGATCCTTGTGATATATTATTGTAATCTCCTGACTAGCATTTTATTTAAAACTTACATATCAATATTCATCAGAGAAATTGATTTATAGTTTTTTTTTTTTTAAATATCCCTATATTGTGTAATAGAAAGAATTTGGTAGGACTCCTTCTTTACCTATTTTTTCAAATAGTATTAGAATTAGAATTATAGTGTTAGAATTAATTCTTATTTAAAATGTTTGGTAGAATTCACTTGTGACTCTATCCAGCCTTGGGGGATTTTTCCTTAGGGAACTCATTGATGGTTTATTTCTTTTTTCTGAGATAAGGTTGTTAAAATATTTGATTTCTTCTATTAGTTTGGGTAATTTATTTATTTATTTTTTGGAAATTTATATTTTTGTAATTATCCATTTCACTTAGATTATTAATTTTATTGGCATATAACTTGGCAAAATATCTCCTAATAATTGTTTTTATTTCATATTCATTGATAGTACATTTACCCTTTTTATTTTTGATACTGGTTATTTGATTTTCTTTCTTTTTAAAAATCAAATTCATTAATGGCTTACATATTTTTCATAAAATGAGTTCATAATTTAATTAATTCAATTTTCACTTTTAATTTTATTTATTTCCTTTGATTTTCAGGATTTTAAATTTGGTGTTAATTGGCGATTTGAAATTTGTTCTTTTTCTAGCTTTTTTAGTTGAATGGCCAATTCATTGATCTGCTCATTCTCTTTTTTTATTGGTATAAGTCTTTAGAGATTTAGTGAGTGGAGAACAGTGTAAATTTAGAGAATGAGGAATGACCTTAGATAGCAAGTGGCAGTTGAGCCAAGCTTTGAAAGAGGCAAAAATTTTCATCAGGTTGAAGTGAGAAGGAAGTTTATCCTAAATAAGGGAGATAGATAGCCTGTATAAAGACATGAATGTAGGAGAGGAATTGTCACATAAAGGAATACCAAATGGGCCCATTTGACTTCAATGTAGATTGCATGAAGGATAGATGATATGAAAGTATTCTGGTAACAAACTCCAGCCAGATTAGGAAGGACTTTAAATCCCAAGCAGAGGAATTTGTATTTTATCCTAAAAAGAATAGAGAATAAATGAATCTTCTGCATTGTAGAATGGGAAACCAGAAAGTCTGTAATCAGTTGACCTAGTTTATTAAATTTTGTAATGATGATGCTAAGTTATGTTATTGTGAGGGAATAAATAACATTAAGATGTTAAGGTTACAAAAAACTACTTCTGTTTTACTGGTTTTGCTGTACTTTTATTTCCCCTTTCCCAAGTATTTATATGTGGACTCTTTTGTTAATCTGAGACTAATTCATTGATTATTTTAGAATTTCTTAGTTGTTTTAAGTAGATGATAATATGATATTAATTGTTAAATAGAAACATTCTTTTCTTTTTTCTCATAAAAAGGTATCAGCAAATAACATTTAATATTTAAAAAGTTTTTCCCCTCTAATTTATAGATGTGTCTATAAGACGACGTCGAGAACAAATGGAACTAAGTAAACGTAACTTTGATGAATTAAAACAACAAAATTTTTATCTAACCACTACAAATGAGACCCTTGCTCACGAGCTTGAAAAAATTAAGCAGGAAATGAAAGAATTACACTCACAGTGTAAGGAAATGGACGAAAATAATGAAACTGTGAAAGAGACCAAACAGAGTCCTCAAAAGAAAGGTGAGGAAGAAACTGCATGAAAATTTTCAAAGAGCTATTTTTTAAGGACCAAAAAAACCTTAAATATCAATTATCCTTTCTACATAGACAAACTCAAATTTTTGTTACTTCTGTAGTTCAATCATTCAATAAGAGTTTTCTGTGAATTATAGGAATATGGTTATAAAAGACCCTGCATGGACCCTGCATGGATACAAAAGAAACATGATCATCCTTGCCCTTGAAGAGCTAAATATGAGTTCCATGTAAAATTAGTTCACCTAATTCAGTTTTATAGGTTAGCTTTTTACATATTTTATGCTGGAAATACCTTAGCAATAATTATGATTCTTGGAAACTTAATAATACTTTTGGTCTGGTTTTTCATTGCTTTTTTAGATACCAATTCCGTAAGCTTCCAGAGCTCCTCTTAAAACCTCAGTATAAGACTATTTGCTATAGACCTACATAATTATGTATTGAATTATCAAAATACTAAAAGGGACCTTGCTAGTAAATAATTTAATAGAATTGTGGCATGTAATTTTTTATCTTTGTATTTCCACTAGACTACCATATAATGCGGATTCTTCCACCTTCCCACAAGTATTTCAAACTGAAGTGTCCAAAATAATATTCATTATCTTTTCACAAAATCTTTCACTCCTTAAAATTTTCTTATTTTTTTTCAGCCACCATACTTTGCAAACTCAGTCTTATTTAATGTCTTTTTCCCTTCTTCTCCTGATTCATTCACTTGCCAAATTCTTGTATATCTCTATACCATTAACATCCTCTCATCTGTCTTCATTCTGATGGTCTCTATTGTTGAACTTCATCATATCTAGCCTGGATTATTGCAGTGACACTTTATTGATTCTTCCTTCCATTCTTTCCTCCCTTTAATCCACTCTCTCCACAACTACCAAAATAATACTTCTAAAGAACGTATTTGACTAGGTCACTTCCTTGCTTAAGAATCTACATTAATTTCCTATTTCTGTTAGCTTGCATTTAAATCCTCTACATCCCGACACCACCTTCCCTTTTTGTCATTTCATATTATTCCTCTTTATTAATTTTGCATTACAGCCCATCTTTACTTTTGTGAGGCTGTCATCCATATCTGGAGTATACTTTTTGTCCTCTGTCCCTTAGATTCCTTTTTAAAATTTTCTAATCATGTGTTACATTCTATAGGAAGCCCTTTGTGCTTTCTCTTCTTAACTTATGTTGTATTTAACTATTTAAGTAAATGATATCTTTCAATTCTATAGGCTTTTTGCCTCTTTCTGTATCTTCATTATTTAGCATAATACCTAGTGCTTACTAAACGTTTATTGCTTAATGGGGAAATAAAAGTTAAGAGATTTAAAGAGGCATAAATTGTTCTTTTTGTCTTTGATACTAACACAGTGCTTTGAACTTAGTAACAGTTTTATAAATACTTTTTGAATGGATGAATATCATCATGTGATTGACTCCTACTCCATCCACCCTATATAGTGCTATGTCTATAAGCTTTAACTTAATTAACGTGTGTAATGTGATTTTAAATGTCCTATACTTTAAAAACAAATAGGAATAACTTTCTTCACAATTTTCTGTTATTCATTGAGGATATAATAATCATTTAAATGAAAAAAATGTGTCTTCATCTAAAAATTGATGATTGATGAAATGTATCTTTTAGTTTTAGAACTATACAATATTAGAAATGAGAGTTTTTCTTTTAAGGGACATTACTATTGCACAATCTATCCTTAAATTATTCTTTAAATTATAAACAATTCTGGCAATTTTCAAATAGTTGTAGGACTGTTGATACAGAGGAAGCTAAGTGGCATAGTGGAGAGAGCACCAAGCCTGGAGTCAGACAGACTCTTCATGAGCTGTGGGCAAGTCACTTCATCCTGTTTGCCTCAGTTCTTCATCTGTAAAATGAGCTGAAGAAAGAAATGGCAAGTCATTCCAAAATCTTTATTAAGAAAACTCTAAATGGGGTCACAGAAAGTCAGACCTGATTGAACAATGAGTGAACAGTTACAATTGACATGTTAAATTTAGGGGTTTAGTCAAAAACAAATTATAAGAATAAATCTCACAAAAATATATTCTTCTAAAATGTTTAGATGTCAAAGATTTAGGAAAAAAGATAGTTTATTTGTGCAACATGAGACTGACGGAAACTAAGCCTCAAAGGGACTGGTCTATTTTCTTTGGTTTGGATTTTAAAATATTCTTTTAGATACAAATGAAAAAGCTGTTAGTTGTAAACCTGAAAAATTAAACTAGTAATTTTCAGATCTATTTAAAATGTACTTTTCTGTATAGAAGTTTTTTCCTAAAATAATTTTGATGAAGTGTGAGGGGCTGGGGTGGGGGGAGGAGGGAAGAGAGAGAGAGAGTGAGACAGAGAGAGACAGAGAGAGAGAGACAGAAGAGAGAACAAGAGAGGAGAGGAGAGCTATGCTTACTAATCTTTTACAAAATTGTTAATTTCTTTTTTATATTTAGTAATTTTTTCTAAAAGTCTTTTTTTTTTTTTTTTTTTTTTTTTTTTAAGCTGTGTAGAATGACAAAATAATGGCCATCTTGGAAAAGTCTTTTTCTTGATACAAAACTATAATACTTTGTTTTCCTCTGGATTTAAAGTTGTGTGGAATTATTTTCCCCATGCTTTCTATACTCCATTTAAGAAATATCACTGTATTATAAAAAATAGACAGTTTATATGTATTTAATATCTTTTAATTCATAATGGAGTATAGTTTTTTCTAAGAAAATTTGCCAAAACACTTTGACTTTTCACATGCACAGATATTGTATCTTTTAGCTTTAACGTGATAAAAAGAGCATTTGGTTTTTTGAACATTTTAGATTGATTTGAACCTGTTTCCTATAGTATTCTTTACTTTATTGTAATTTTTTTTTAATAGCTGATATGGGTGAATTTCTTTCTCTAAGACAAGAAGCCCAGGAGTTGGTGGATGAAAATGATCATTTGAAAATGACGATATATCGTTTGAACGTAGAGCTAAGTCGATACCAGACTAAATTCAGACACTTATCCAAAGAAGAGGTAATGTTTTTTATTAAGAAAATGAATATTTTTACCAGTTCCATATGAATTTTAAGCAATTTTTACTGTTTTTTATTTTGATTCAAGAAAATGTTAAGTAATTACTGGGAGTACCTATTAAAATATTTAAATAATCATTATTTCTAGGGTGAGTACTAATACATAGACTACTTAATTAAAATTTCAATTATCATTCTCTTATTTCCCTTAAGGCCATAGTTGTTGAGTTAGAATTTGATTAGAAATCCTTTGTGTAAGTACAGTATTTTGTAAAATACATTAAATTTGAGCTTTTAAATTTTGTTAGAAAATTAGTTTTATTTAGGACTGTAAAATCTATTTTCCTTATTTTAAAATTTTACAATTCTCACAGATATGATTTCTTCAAAATAATAACTCATTATATAATAACATATAATATTGTTGGGGGATTGGAAAGGCATAGGAATAGAAACTAAACTTATGTCTTCATTGGTATAGAGACCTGACAGTATGTTACTATATTATTGTTTGTCCTTTTTCCTGGAAAAGGACTAGTAACATCCAGGACAGGATGTTTTGGCTTTCAAGTAAATTGGGTTTGAGAAAGGGAAAGCTGGGCAAAGTCAGAAGGCTTAATCTCCCCTAAGTAATTGGAGTCCAGTGTAAGACAAAGGTCAATATAACTGGTGATGGCCCAGCATGCAGTGGGTGACCTTCTAAATTAAGATCTTTCCTAGGGTCAGTTTGTTTGAGGCCACACCCATTCAGTGACCACAAATGGCTTGGTAATGTTATTAGACTGCATTTAGGCTAACCCCTTGTTTTAGATGCTAAGTGACTTACCCAGGGTCACATAGGCTTTCTAGATCTAGAGCTGGAGGACACCTCAGAGGTCATCTTTTTTGGTTGAGGCAATGAGGCCTAGGGAGACCAGGACTTGCCAAGATTACACAAAGAATAAGCAACAGAGGTAAAAGGTAAGGTGCCTTAGATTACATAGAAAATAAGCATCAGAGATAGGTGGTAAACAGATTCTCTGATTTTTCTTGTGCCTTAGTTCCCAGCATTCCCACTGTTTGGAATATCTTGCCCCAATTTCTTCTCTGTAGATGTACCACTGATTTTTTCTACTCCAGGTCAGGTCCTACTATGAAGTCTTTACCACTCCCCAGCCCTCTTGTAATTATTAAACACCTCCTGTGTGCAGACCATTTTGTTTGATATTGAAGAGATAAAATTTGGTAAAGACACTATACCTTTCATCATAAAACTTCATCTCATAAAGTGATAAAACACCAAAAAAGAGATAATTATTTTAATTTAAAAAGTTTTAAAATTAACAAGCATTTAATTTTTTCCCTTCTATATTTCTTCCTTAATTAAAAAAAAGGAAAATAAAAACAAAATCCTTGTAACAATATGCATAGTCAAGAAAAATAGGTTCCCACATGGGCGATGTCCCAAATATCTTTGTCTCATTCTGTGTCGAGTCCATCACTTCTCTTTCTGGAGATAGGTAAGATTATTATCATTGCTCTGACATCTTGAAAATTATAGTTTTTTAAGTTTTTTGTAGTTTTTGTTTTTTCAGTATTATTATTGTATAAATTATTCTGCTCACTTAATCCTTCCCAGACTTTTCTGAAACACTATCGTTAATCATTTCTTATAGTATATTTAGGATGGTATATATATTTCATTGCAGTACACTTAATAATGGTACTTCTGTCTCATTATATTCATATGCCATAATTTGTTCATCTGTTGGTTGGTACCAATGTTGAAGTTCAAAGGGAGACCCCCAAGAGGTTGGGGTTGCAGACTAGTATCACTAGGCTTAATCGCATCTCCAAATCAAGAGGTAAAATTTACTGTAACGCCAATTGAAGTGGGCTAAGTTCTAAAAGAATTTAGCATAGACCAGGAGCAAGGAGACAAATTTATAGGAAAAAGATAAGTCACATGTGTCACTTCACTGATATGCTAATTTTATGGCTTAGAGGTAGAACTGAGGAATAGTCTTAGAGGTGGAGTGGAAGAGTGATTTGGTATGTATCCCATTATTATCTCAGAAATTTTGTTATTGATGAGGGCAAGGTACCAAGGGAGAAGTGTGGTAGAAATGGGTGAGAGTTTCCTTGTTTTCCAAGGCACAGATTCAGAAGGAAGGAAATTCGCTTACTCAAAGGCTATGATAAAAAAGGCTTTTATTGTTAAAGAGACACTAAGATAAAGGCTTTTTTAGTGGGCAATATCATTCTCAAGAGAAAAGCGTGATTTGCCAAGAGGCATTTTCTGAAGACCTATTTTATGCAGGAATTTAAGAAATAAGCAAGACCATTTGAGTTTGTATATGAAAAGAAACATTTTCTGGAGACTTATCTTCCTGTTTGCAGAGGGTGTGAGACCATTTGAGTTTGTATATGAAAAGAGACATTCTCTGAAGACTCATCTTTCTGTCTCCAGAGGATATAAGACCATTTGAGTTTGTATAATTTTTTTATTGGTGATTTAACATAACTTTACAGGGTTGTCTCAGGTCAGAGTTTTGCTCTCATCATTATTACTGACCAACAGATTGTTATTTGACAGCCACCATAGTTTATGGAACTAGACACTGCCAAGGTTCAGTAGCCTCAGGGCTACTGACACATTTCTCCTAGAAGCTGTATTCCATTACCACCTTTATTTCCAGTTATTTGCAACTATCAAAAAATTGCTATAAATACTTTTTTACAACTGTGTTTTTTCCCTCCTTTTTTGATCTCTGTGGGCATATACCAAGTAATATCACTAGGTCAAAAGCTTTGCACAGTTGAGTTATTTTGGTAATAGTTTCTAATGCTTTCCAGAATGGCTGGACTAGTTTATACTTCTATCAATAATGTTTTGGTTTGTTTGGTTTTTTTCCTCTACAGCCTCTACCTGATTGGTCATTGTTGGTTTTTGCCAACTTTGCCACACTGATGGGAATGTGGTAGAACTCCAGAATTGTTTTAATTTGCATTTTTCTAATTATTGTATAGCATTTTTTCATATAAGTAGTGATAGCTTCTGTTTGTTCCTGTGAGAATTGCCTCTTTTTTATATCATTAGACTGTTTATCATTTGGGATATATCCTCTATTCTTATAAATTTGAATCAGTTCCTTTGTATTTCTTAGAAACAAGACCTTTATCATAGATATTTGTAAAGACTTTTTTTTTCATGGTTAATGGTTTCCCTTCTAATCTAAGCTGTATTTGTTTTGTTTCTATAAATTTGTTTTTAATTTTATATAATCAGAATTGTCCATTTTATTTTATAAATCATCTCTATCCTTTTCCTCCTCCATACATCTGAAAGGTAATGTCTTCTGATTTATTATATATCAATTTATTTGGAGCTTATCATGATATATGGTATGAGTTATTTGTCTAACCTAATTTCTGTTAGTTTGTTTTTAGTTTTTAGTTACTTTTTTGTTTTCCTAAATGGTGAGTCTTTACTGCAGTAGCAGGAATTTTTAGGGTTTAGAGAATGAAAAAAGTAAACTAACTAGGCTGCTAGATTTATTTATTTCCATGTGTTATATAACTAATCTGTCCCGTTGATGGGCCTCTGTATTTTTTAAACAATATCAGTGTTTTGGTGGTTATCTGTCAATCGCTAAATATTTGTGTCTACTCTGGCCACTAGGTGGTGCAGTAGAGTGCTGGACCTGGAATCAGAACACGTGTTTAAATCCACCCTCACTTTCTAGCTGTGTGATCCTGGGCAGTCACTTAACTCTATTTGTATTTGTCTTAATGAGATGGAGAAGGAAATGGAAAATGATTCCACTACATTTTACAAGAAAACTCAAATGAAGTCACAAAGAGTCTGATACTACTTACTGAGCAAGTACAGGGAATTGTATCATGCTGTAGGGATACAAAGGCAAAAGTAGTCCCTGTCCTTAAGGAGATTTACAAACTAATGGGGGAAGAGAAGGTAAACAATTACAAAACAGACTATATACAAGACAAATAGGAAGTAATTAACACGGGAAAGGTTTTAGAATTGGGAGAGGTTAAGGGGCAGCTAGTTGGTGCAGTGGATAGAGTATCATCCCTGAAGTCAGGAGGACCTGACTTCAAATCTGGCCTCAGACACTTAAGGCTTCCTAGCTGTGTGAACCTGGGCAAGTCACTTAACCCCAATTGCCTCAGCAAAAAAAAAAAAAAAAAAAAGAATTTGGAGGGGTTGGCAAAGGTCTTCCTGTAAAAGGATTTTAGTTGGTCTAGTCCCAACTAAACCAGGAAGGTCAGTTTTCAGCAGAGGAGAGTTTTCAGAAGAGGAGACTGTCCCAATATAGGGAACAGCTTATGAAAAACGGCCAGAGCTAAGAATATGCTGTGTGGTAGAGTATGGTTGGGAGGCCAGTGTACCAACTAGATTGAAGAGTATATTTGGGGAATAATATATAAAAAGACTGAAAAGGTAAGTAGATTACAAAAGAGTTTTGAAAGACAAACTAAGCAATTTGTATTTGAACCTGGAGGCAATAGAGAATCTCAGGTCATTGAGTAAATGGGTGATATGGTCAGATCTGTGCTTTAGGAAATCACTTTAATGGCAAATGGAGAACTGATTAAGAGTGGGGAGAAACTTGAAATTAGCAGGTTTATCAAAAGGCTACTTAATGCAATAGTCCAGGTATGAGGTGATGAGAGTGAGCACTAATTGTCATTGTCAGAATTGAGGAGGGATAGGTATTTGAAAAATGTTATAAAGGTAGAATTGACAGCTTTGGCAGCAGATTGCCTATGAAGCATGAGGGATAATAGGGTATTACTAATTTATAATATTTTGTGTGTGTGTGTGTGTTTCCTTTGAGATTTTTTTACTGTAATGCCAGAGAAACTGAGCCAAGATAGAGATTAGAGAGTTTTAATAATTTATTTAAAAGGGAGAGATTTACTGGGACCAGATGAATCCATGGTTTGGTCCTGAAAGGCTGAATGAGACTATTGTCTCCAAGAATCCAGCCAACAATGTGAGTTCTCAATGACATATAGACTCAGGGGGTAGACTGAGGCAGGGGCAAAGTCAGGGTGCTGAAAGCAGGAACAGGACTCTTGACAGGTGGGGCAAGCCATCAGAAATGGGATGATATAATGGGGGAGGAACCCTGGAGATGGGGAGAGGCATCTTGATAAGATGGTATCTGATATTCTGATAGCTTGGGATGGGGAGAGGCATTCTGATATTCTAAACATAAGATCTTTTATCCTTATCAAATATTCTGATTAAGAGGGAGGGTGGTTTTGTAGGACTGAACAGAACAATTATAAACTGAGGCAGAACAATTAGGGAAACTGAGTCAGGATAATTAGGGAAACTGAGTCAGGACAATAAAAGAGAACTGTAGCATAACATTACCTTTTGTTCCTCCAGAAGAATTTTTCCCCTAACTCCAGTAAAGAAATCCCTCAGCAATGTTGCTGATTGTGTGGGATGGAGTTATATTAAACCCCTCTTACCCAATTTGACTACAGGGAAGCATCTCTACCTACAACAAAAAGTTTTAATTCAATTCTTGCAAGAAGAGGGCTAATGTACTATCTGAACAGTTCAGAATAGAGTTGTTGAGGGCAGAAGGGTATTAGATAGCACCAAGATGGAAGTATATCCTCCCCCTTCCTGTTGGTTTTGAAATTCATTGATCTGAACTAGAAAGGAAGCAGCTCATTGACTAGTGGTCAGTGAGGCTGTCTGCTTCCTGTGGGTCATGTGACTCCTTGAGGCTCAGTCCTAGTGTTTGACCTTCCTTGCCCTACAGAACACTGAGAACAGAGATTACGTGACTTAGGCCCAAAGTCTGATCCAGTCTATCTCATAGTCTTTTTGAGAAATATTCATTTATTTCATTCAGTCTTTCCTTTTATTAATAGTCATCTGAAGATTTCTCATACCAATGCTGATACATTTATTATTTCCAGTTCATTTCTTTCTTCAGTAATTATGGGAATCCATCCTTGTCAATTCGGGGTTAGTATTCTTATGTCAGCAGAGGTCTTTATAAACTGAGATCATTTTAGCTAAAGAATTTTTAACTATAGTTTAACTATAGTTGTATCATACAAGGCAACAAGTGGGTAGGACAACAATGATAGCTAGGATGACAAACAAAAACCAAAGGACTTGCTTCCACCAACTCCCATCAAACCAGGACCACTAGGATGCATTAAAGGGTAAGGACCAAGTCTGTATAGGGGCATGAGCTATTTTCCTAATATCTTTGGTGATTTCCTTTACTGATTTCCTATTATCATGGATTTTCATACAGCAAGATGATAGCTTTAATTTCCCACAGACCCCACTTTCTTCTGCTAAGAGATAATCTAGCACAAGTCTGTGCTGTAAAATGGCTTTCCTAGTTTGAGTGGCTTGATCAGCTAGTAGGTCCAAAGTGTTGGCAGTTTGGTTAGTGATAATTTCAACTATATCTTGTAACCTTATTAACTGATTCAGAATATATATAGGAGTTCTATACTCCCAACTTCCATCCTGGGCTCAAGTGGCCAGTGTATATATATTATCCTTTCAGGTGGCCAGGTATCCCCCCTTCCATTTGCATCTCGCATATTAGTGAGAGATGTATCTATACTTTACTCCTCTTTAAATCATCATATATTTGGATACCTAGATGGCCTTCCAACCTTGGTAAAAAGAAAAACATGTGCCGAATTAATCCTGTGTAACAGGATTGACACATAGGCAGTCAGGCCACAAAATAATGCCCCTTTAGGGTGGGTTGCTTATGATCAGAAATGGTCAGTAAATACCGCCATTAACAATTGGTTAGTATTGTTGATCCTTATAACCTAGAGACCCTCCCTATTGGGAGGACCACTATTCCACTCTCTTTTGAGAGGTTACATTGCCACAGCTGTTGCTTCACTTTCCAAGTATATCCATCAGCCTCCTCCTATCCCAGTCAGATTACATGTACTCTAAAATCAAATACAATGTTAGCCCAGAGAAGAGTTAGATTGATTCCAACCCCAGTCGGTGTTATGTAAGAGGTAGGTCCAGTTCTATTTATATTGGAATGGAAGGTCATATTTGTTGTATAATTAATAGTCCTGTTCATTGGTTCATGTCTATGGGTCCAGTGACACTGACTATTCCATAGTTCGATTCTCCAATTTGATTCCCTCTCCCTTCTGGTTGAAGCAATATTCTCTTTCTTGACACTCTGTCAGAGGCCAAGAATGTTCCTTTTGATCCTCCAATCCTATTCCATTATGTGTTGTTGACCTATTACTCAGGATACAAGCTGGGATTAACAAAATAGTCACCCAGGGCCATTGAGATAGCTTTTGAGACCCCCTACAAATCCAATAGTTTGATAGGTTACAGATTATAGCTACAGTTTCCATTAGCTGCTCAAAACTATGCCTTTGGGATAGCCAAGGGATAGGAATCAAGTGAACAAAAGATATAAAGAGTAGTATACAGACCAAGGGAATTCCCGTGATGTGGTGTTGGAATTATAATTTCTGGGAGAGAGACAGAAGTCCCTTAGGCAAGAGGATATGGCATGTAAAATTAAAAAAAGGCTGAACAAGGATACCGTCAACAGAATAAGAATGACAAAAATTAAGGAACCCAATTGTGCCAACCCCACTTCCCCATAGGTTATGAAGATATCACCCAGTGAGGCGATTGCATCAGAAGTGCAATTACAAGTCTTTGGACTGCTCTGGGGTCATCAGTCTATTCAGCCAGAGGGTCCCTGGTCCTTTTACTCTGTGTGGTATGTCCAGCTTCACTCTTGAGTCCTTACTGAAGTATCTGAGGTTAAGAGTACCTAGAAGGGACCTTCCCAGATTGAGACTAGCTTCTCCTTCCACATCCAGATCAGGATCCAATCTCATGAGCTGAACTTGGGTATAGGAAATCCTAAAGGGAGTGCCTGAGCAATAATACTTTTAAACTGGATTTTATGCAGATGTTTAGCCAAAGCTAAATATACATAACATCTTATAAATTTATCTTTACTGAGATGGAGTCCCAATTTTTTTAGGGAGCCCTGGATATGGATGTCCATATAAAAGCTCATAAGGGGATAACCCAATTTCCCTGTGAAGTTTTGTTCTTATTCTGATAAGTGCCAATAGCAAGCACTTGATCCAGGGCAGCTGAGTCTCAAGGGCCAATTTAGTTGTCTCTTCCTGATTCATTCTCTCGATCTTACCAGAGGAAGGAGAGTATCAAGGGCTGTAAAACTCCCAAGAAATCTCTAGGCTCACATGAGACATTGGCATATTTTAGCAGTGAAATGCATTCCCTGATCCAAGTCCTGGAGGTCTCCCTCTTGTCAGAGCACAGTGTTGGGTTGATTTAGAGTATACAATTCACAGGTCTGAGCAGACCAGGCTTTTAGAAACTCCCTGACTGAACAAGGGAGTTTCTGTTCCCATCTATGATGGCATATCCATTCAGTCTTTTCCCATCTACCATCCGTGTAAACCATCTATAAATCAATTAGCTCCTCAGGAATTGGGGATTCTTGCAAGTCTTCCCTTACTTTGGTTTGGTAGTCTTATCAATTCTAGACAACAATGTCCTGACTCTGATGAATCCCCAGAACTCCCACCTCCACCCCACCCCCAACCCCATTGAGCCGTTAGGAAATCAGCAGGGTTGAAATTATGATCCTGGTGGAGGAAAGCAGGAAAATCACCTTTGAGGGAAGTCTAATTGTCAGTCTTCCACATCAGGTAAGAACAATTCTAAATCAAAAAGCAGGCAGATGGGGTTAACTGACTCCAGAATTCTCAAATATGAAGCCACATTACTGGAAAAAGATGATTCAGTGTTAACCCAGGATCATAATCTCAACCCAGCTTCTGACACACCCAATCCATATTGGTCAAATCATCCCTCCTCCAATGTCTGCCTCCCCCAGACAAGACAGCAATCTTCTATCATTTTCTTTCTATCTTTCCCTTTACAATTTGGTATTTCATTCCAGTTTTGTAGCTGGCCAGTTAGTGTACTATCTAGTGGTATTTTCAGTTTTTGCTCTGAAGATTTGGGTTTTGACCACTCCTTTTCCATTGTACTGAGAGAGCAGCTCCAATCTAATTTGTGATCCTGTAAAATGCAGAACCAACTTCTGGACTGGGATCAAAAAGCCTATCAATCACCCAGAGTGCCCTTCTAGCTGACTAGGAGCCACCCCTTTCCTTGGATCACTAAGCCCTCAGGGTCCCCTTTTCAGTCTTAGGTTAACCCAAGGACACAGGCAGGGCCTCTTACCTCTAGGTCATATGCATAAATTGTCTGCGGCTTCTCTCCCAGACTGATTGGACTTCTTTGGAGGCTTTTCACTTTGTGCTTTACCAAGTTCCTCCTTTTGGGTCAATACTTCTTGAAGAGAAAGGCTAGAAGTTCAATTTCAAGGATTATTAGAGAAAATCCTTTCAACCCATCTTCCCCTTTATCAGAGCTCCAGCTGTCTCTCTGGGAAGTCACATGATCCTGGATGAGCCTCCAACAAACTGTGTGGGATGGAATTATATTAAATCCCTTTTACGAGGCATCTCTAGGTACAACAGAAAATTTTAATTCGTTTCTTGCAAGAAGAGGGCCAGTGTATTATATTATATGAGCAGTTCAGGATAGAGTGATGCATGTTGAGGGCAGAAGGGTATCTAGATAGCACCAAGATGGAAGTACACCCTCACCCCTTCCTGTTGGTTTTTAAATTCATTGAATGAACTGGAAAAGAAGCAGCTATTGACCAATGAATGAATGGTCAGTGATGCTGTCTGCTTCCAGTGGATCACGTGACTCTCTGAAGCTCTACATTCCCTGCCCTACAGAGCACTGAGAACAGAGATCACCTGACTTAGGCCTAAAGTCTGATCCATCTCATAGTCTTTTTTAGAAATATTGACTTATTTCATTCACTGATAAAACAAGTTGATTATTTATTATTGAAAGTTTTTTTTTAATATTGACGTAACCAAATGAACAGTTACTCCATTTATCCATTTATCTATATCTATTATTCTTTTCCATAGAGATTGCTTTATAATTTTAGTTATTAGTTCCTGTGCCCATTTTTTAATTTTATTTTTTGCTGAGGCAATGGGGGTTAATTGACTTGACTAGGGTCACACAGCTAGGAAGTGTTAAGTGTCTGAGGATGCATTTGAACTTGGGTCTTCCTGACTTCAGGCTTGGTGCTCTATCCACTGCACAACCTAGCTGCCCCCTCACCTAGCTACCTCCCCTTCACCCCCTTGCCTCCATGCCCATCTTTTTATACAGACTCCCACAAATTTTATGCATTCTTTAATCATTTTACATGGAATTTCTTATTTTTTCTTCCTAATGGGCTTTTTTTTTTTTTTTTTAGTAATATAGCAATTCCCCTTCCCCTCCCCCTCAAAACTATTTCACTGTGTCTGGGACTGGATGCCCCTCTTACCCAAATTGACTACTTGGAGGTATCTCCAGATACAGACAGAAAATTTTGATTCAGTTCTTGCAAGAAGTGGGCCAACATACTCTCTGGGTGATCCAGAATATAGTAGTAACATGATAGAAACAGAGAGTGGATTAAATAGCAGAAAAGACTCAAGTACACTCCCTCTTCTTGTTGATTTTTAAATTCATTGGATGGCCTGAAAAGAAAGTAACCATTGACCAATGCTCAGTAACACTGTCATGTGGCTGCCTGAAGCTTACACCTAGCATTTGACCTTTTCTGCCCTTCAGACCTCTGAAAATAGGGATCATGTGACTTCCTGAAACTTAGGCCTAGGGTCTGACCTACTCCGTCCCATAGACTGTTTGAGGAATCTTCACCTGGTCCCATTAAACTGCTTAGTAACAACAACCATGATAGTAATGGTCAAAGTTTTTTTGTGGGGTTTAATTTTGGCCTGCAATTTTACCGAGATTGTTCAGTTTTAATGATTTTTTTGTTGTTGTTGTTGACCCTCTAGGGTTTTCTAAATTATATTATTTGCAAAAAAATGATAGTTTTATTGTCTTTGTCCTGTGCATGTTCCTTCAGTTTCTTTTTCTTATTTATTGCTGTAGCTATTAGCATTGCTAGTA
The DNA here is from genome assembly GCF_902635505.1 of Sarcophilus harrisii. NCBI lineage: Eukaryota > Metazoa > Chordata > Mammalia > Dasyuromorphia > Dasyuridae > Sarcophilus > Sarcophilus harrisii. The sequence goes on from NC_045427.1 coordinate 455,980,206, forward strand.
CAATATTGAATAATTAAGCTGATAATAGATATCCTTGCTTCACCTTTAATCTGATTTGAAAGAATTCTAGTTTATCTCTTTTCTATAAAATGACTGCTTTTGATTTTAGATAATACACATCATATAATACACATCATTTTAAAGAAATTTTTCATTTACTTCTATGCTTTCCCTCCCCTTTCCTCTAGAAAGCAAGTAATCCAATATATGTTAAACATGTATAATTTTTCTATACATATTTCCATTTTTATCATGCTGCACAAGAAAAATCAGATCCAAAAGGGAAAACAAAAAACAAGCAAACAGAAAAGATGAAAATACTATGTTGAGATCCACACTCAGTCCTTAAAGATCTCTCTCTGGATGCAGATGGCTCTCTCCATCATAAGTCTATTGGAATTGGCCTGAATCACTTCATTGTTGAAAAGAGCCACATTCATCAAAATTGACCATTGAATAAACTTGGTGCTGTCTTATTTTCTTTTATTTTGTTTTGAGATAAAAATTTTCCCCTTAATATTGCTTTAGTTGCATCCCAGAAATTTTGGTGTGTTGTTTCATTGTTGTCATCATCTTTAATGAAGTTATTTATCCATTTCTCTCTTTTCTTCTTTGATTCATTAGTTTTTTAAGTTTGTTATTTAGTGCCCAATAAACTTAAAAATTTTTGCTTTAAAGGTTTTTTAATCTAATAAATATTTATTGCATTTTTTGTCAGAAAAAATTGGATTTAGTATTTCTGCTTTTTTGCCTTTGTGAGATTTCTGTGCATATTTTTATGAAAGTTTCCCCTTGGCCTATCATATTTAATTTTTCTATGCCATTTGGTGCATATATGTTTAGAATTACCATTAATTATCTATGATTCCTTTTACCAAAATATAGTTTCCCTGATTATCTCTTTTAATTGAGTTTGTTTTGCTTTTATTGTGAGTTCATGATTACTTTCTCCACCCCATTCCCCCCCCCTTTTTTTTTTTTTTTACTTCAGTTGAAGCTTAATAAATTTGGCTTCGGCCTCTTATTTTAACTGTATCTGTTTCACGAATCTTTCTTATGAATAACACATTGTTATATTCTAGTTTCCAATTCATTCTTTGATGTCTTCTTTTTGTATGTTCATCTACTCACATTTGTAGTTATGATTGCTAATTATGGATTTCCTTCTATCTTATTTCATGTATCCTTTTTCTTCTCTCTCTTTTTTTTTTTCCTCTGTCTTCTTTTTAAGAATATATTTTTATTTGTGTGGGGCTTTACTGGGCCCTGATTTCTGCCCTGGGTATTCATTGGGGGGGAGGAGAGGCTGCAGTAATCTTATCCCTTTAACTTAATGGCTTTGAGAGGCATGCATAGAATATCTTTTGCCCTTTATGATCCCTTCTTCCTCCTTTTTTTCCCCCCTACAAGTATAGGAAAAATCAGCATCTGCTATTCCTCAAGGAGCTTATCAGGAAACGGCAGGATGGCAGTTTAGGCAGAAGTACTATGGGGAGGATCCATAGAACTGACTGAATGACCATCCTAGAATACTAACTTTTAGTATTATATATATTATATATATATAACTTTTAGTAAGTTCTCTGATATCAGTTCTTGGGATTATCCCCTTATTCAAGAGGTCCTGTTTTCTTGTTGATTCAGTTATAATTACTCTATATCTGGCATATAATTGTTTTCTTTGAAGTTTTGTATTAAACAGTTTTGTAATAAACAAATATTCTGCCATCTTTCTCATGTCCAGCTGAAAATTTCTTAAACCATGAACTTCAATGCAGGAATACAAAAAAATTTTACATCGAAGCAAAATAGAAATTTTCAACTACCTGATTATTAATGAAATATTTCTAAGTTCCCTTGCTAAACTATATATGAAATACTTTAATTTTTTAGTTGTGGAGCAGAAAGAAATTTTTTTTTTTATAACTCATTGTAAAATTGATGAGATACAAATGATGATATGGTGTGAGAATAAAGAGAGATCCCCTAACAGCAATGGGATCCCTTTGGCTGGTGGCAGGCTTTGTAAAAAAATTCACAAACCCCACTAAATATAGGCATGAGGTTTGTGGCGGAGAGTGGGATTTAATTATACTAAGAAACCAGCTTGCTAGGAAGACAGACTTAATGGGCAAGGAATATAGCAAAGGTGGGTTTCACTGAGAAGAAAATATCTTCAGCAGTGGGCAAGATCCTGTTAGGACATCTGGGTTCAGAGTGTCCTTTTATTTAGCCTGCTGAGGCTTTTTCTGCATTTTCCCAGGCCCTGAGCAGGGTGCAACTGCTCTCAGGAACTAATCTCCAGTTCAATAGAGAGTGGAGATTATGCTCCTGACCAAGATCTCCAATTGAATGAGAGCACTTAACTTGGAAAGGGTGTTGTTTGGGAAAGTGATTTTCCTAAGGGAGAGCTTGAGACCTTGAGTCACTCTTCCTCCACAGATTAAAGAGGACCCAGTTTCAGGGCCCCCCAAAGGCTAAAGGGGGACACAATTTACATAAAAATTAATAGAAATATTTACTTTGATTATAATTTCTATAATAAAGAAACCAGAGATTTTTATAAAGGTTCATATTTACTTGAGTAAAGTCTGTAGTTTCAATAATAAACTCATTATTATAGAGGTAAAATATGACTTAAGTTTACAATATAATCATCAGTACTAGAATTCCATTAAGTAAGGGAATATTACATCCCTTTGTTGTGGAAAAGTTCTTGAATTAATAAAGATTTGATCTTTACCATTTTAATTGATGCATGTAATGGCAAAAAGCACACACAAAATAACCTTCCCAAAAACCCACCCCCAACCCACAAACTAAGAAGTCTGCTTTACATCTGAATTTTCTCACATAATAATTTTTCTGGGAAATAAATTTCAGGGCCTTGCTCTTTTGATATTATAATGCCTGCATTTTCAAATGTGCTTCAAGCTAATATTTTTCCCTTGTATTCATACAGAAGGCTTGATTAGAAAGTATTTTGTTTTCCTATTTCAACACAGAATAGCATAATGTTTTTCTTGTGACTGAACTTTGAATGTTTGTGGTCAGAATTTGAAAACAATACAGTATTATGGCAGCTGCTAGTAAATAAACATTTTTATGCTTTGTACTTGATTTCTCATTTTATTCACTATCGGATTCCTCTTTGCAATAAATCAATCAAACAAACAAATCTCCATCTTAATAAATTGGTGTTTGCCTTAACCATTTTAAGTTTTTGACATTGTTTCTATTGGTAAAGTAATGTTTGTTTTTTCTACAGGCATCTATTTCATATGAAAGTCTATTGTTGAATCTAAAAATTAATCATAAAATAATTAAATGTATCAATAATGAAAACAGTAGGCTCTTTTATTGGCATGTATAATTAGAAATAATCAAGGGAGTTTAGGGGTAATGATGAGAAAACAGGGCAGATAGCTGACACTGGACTCCACCTTCCCCATCATCCCTCCATTCATTGGATGCAGGGCTAATATCTCCAAATTAGGGTCTGCCTCAAGGAGACTGTCTTTGATTCTTTTTCTTATCTGTATCCCCAGGACTTAGTATAGTGCCTGGTATTTAGCAGGCACTTAATAAATATTTATTGAATTTTTAAAATGTGGTATATGAATGTAGTAAAATATATAAATATAAAATATTGCTGTGCTACAATAAATAATATATATATATTATAAATTCATAGAAATGGAAAATTTGCAGAATAAAATAAGCAAATTTCCCCTAAAAATATATAAACATCTGCAACAGTGGAAAGGAAAATAAAAGGAAATCAAAATCTAAGTAATTGAAAAACCTGAGAAGACCCTGGAGAGCAGATATCATGAAACATGCCTTCTCCTTCATGGTAGAGAAGTGGAGAGACTATTAGGATAAAATGTTGTAATTTTTGTCTCATCTGGTCACTATATTAGATATTTTAAAATATTTTTTAAAATTTGTTATCACAAAGAAGGAGTGGAGACATAGAGGGTGAGGTCCTCTTACCCAGAAATTACTGCTAATATCAAGATAAAGTCTGTTTTCTTTCTTTTTTTTTCCCCTTCCTAAGATAGTCGGATTTATGTGACTTGCCCAAGGTCAAATTAAGAGTCAAATGTCTGAGGCTGGGTTTGAATTCAAGTCTGTTGCATCCTGCTTTCTAGAGCCCCCAAGTTGAGTTGACAACATGTACTTTGCTTTCTAGAGCCTCCATGCCAGGGTGGTTAGTGGAGGAGTAATGAGATGAGACTCCTAAGGATGGTTAAAATATAGAGTCCATTTATTCCAAGTTCTTTCCTCTTTATATACCTTCATACCCTTATATAATCAAAGCAACACTGACACATATGGTAGGTATATACCGGGCACGAGGGACCACATAAATAACTTGCTATTGTACATAGTTTGCCACCTGGTATCACTATTTCAATCACAATAGGTTGTCACTGCCCCTGACTTCTCAGGAAAGCAGAGAACCCTCACGGGAGAGGGGAGCCAAACCAGACAGGTTCCCTCTGGGCTGTAGGGTTCTATACCTTACCCAGAGCTCCTCTACTATCTGTGGCCCTCAACACAAGTCCTCCTGACTCCAGGGCTGCTACTGTATTCACTGCACAACCTAGCTGCTCCAAAAAGTCAATTTTCAAAGAAATATTTAAATGTAAATTTAAATATTTATTAAATATTCAAAAGTCAATATTTCAAAGAAATTCCAAAGAAATATTGAAAACAGTATAGATTTTATATAATTGTATTTAGTACATTATAGACTAAATGTAATATTAAAAGATTTGATATTTCGATATTACTGTTTGAGAAATGGGTTAATATTGGTGTTCGATAAATAGCTATTTATAAAAATCTAAAAAGGCAAAATATAATAACATGGAGAAATTGGTGGAGTCCTAAAATATGTGGAATCAAATGAGAAATTGAATTACTCTACTAGCTACAAAAATAGCTGAAGTGACAGACTAAATCAGCAAAACAAAAAAAATTAATTCATCTGGGAGAAGGCTTGATATTAGAGTCAATATGCTATGATGTATATAGAGCTGGACTTTGATTTGAAAGACTTAGATTTAAATCCCTTTGAACATTTAGCAGTGAATTTCAGTTTTCTTGTTAGTAAAATGAGGATAATAATAATGTTTATACCCACCATAGAGCTTGTTGGGGAAAGGGATCCTATTTTTGCTTTTCTTTGTATTCCTAATGCCTAGCACAATACCTGGTAAAAACTTAACATGCTTATTGACAGACTTCAAACTTCGAACTTCTATATAACTGTGATTATCAAGAATCTTATTACTGCAAGCATTTTTACCTGGGAAATCAGAAAACTTATGAATAAGGCTCACTTTATTATTTTGTTGATTGTCTAAATTTAAGAAAGTGACGGAGATAATGTTAATGATATATTCAACTTAAAAGTATAATGGATTTTTTTTGGTGGGGTGGAGCAGAAGACAATATTCGCTGCTTAATGTGAATGATAACATTTTGAATAAAGCTGATTGATTTGGAGTACAGATATAGCAAAATAATTTTTTAAAAAAATTTACATTTTCTCCAATTACATGTAAAAATAGTATTTAATATTTATCTTTTAAAATTTGAGTTCCAGATTCTTTCCCTCCCTTGTTTTCCTCCTCCCTTCTTGAGAAGGCAAGCAATTGAATTAGTCAGTTAGCAAGATAATTTAACTTTGCCTGAAAAATATGGATAGTCATAGAGTATCATACTATAGAAAATCATATAAATGCCAAATTAATTTACTCAAACATATTGTCATAAAATTCCTGAGCTATGGTAATGGTGATTTTATAAGTTGGCAACAAGAAAAAAAATCTGTCATTTAAGTAAATCCCATTTTGAATAGCACAAAATTCAAGACATAAAAAGAAATTAGAATAAGATATATCAGAAATTAAACAAAATTGAGCTTCATCCCCAAGACCCAATTAAATAAGAATAATATCTCAAAGCAGAAAATACACTTCAGAATTTCACTTCTATTGGAGAAAGTAAATCTTGGTAGGTCCTTTGATAATCGTCAACCCAAGAAACAGGTGTAGCTCTATCTCTTTTGATTTGCAGATCACCTATGAACTTCAACAAAATTAAGGTAAACTTTAAAACCAAATTTTAGATGCATCGTTAAAAATTCAATATAAATGTTTCCCAGGGTCAACCAAACAATAAAGGATGCATGATGTTTGTTGATCATTTGTTGATGTTTATTGAATTGTTTGTAGAAATTAAGGCCCAATTTGGGAAGTCAGGATTTTAGAAGTGTTGATTTGAAAACACTTACTTTTGAATTGTGATTTAGAGAATATCAGCGCAACAGTAAAGTTGTCTTGATTGATATCTCTTAGTCATAAATGAGTTTGAAGTTAGAAAGAAAATAAAAGTGTCAGTAGGCATATGGCAACTGGTGTTAAAATATCTCTAAATGTGGAGGCCCTGATAGAGCTTCCATAAATTTTCTCTCACATGTCTTTTGCTCCCACTAAGGAATTCCTTGGCTGGTCCTGACTCAGCTTCTTTTTTAAATTTCCCATCATCCCATTTAAATTACCCTGGGGATTGAAGAAACTTCAGAAAAGCTCCAAAACCATTAATCATGTCAATAAATGTTACTTATATACTAGGTAATGCACTAAGCCCTCAGAATAAAAAAAAAAAAGATAAAAGTGAGTCCCATCTCTCAAAGAGCTGGCAGTTAAATGGGGAAGCAATATACAAACAACTGTATAAAAACAGGAAATAAACAGATAAATTAGAAATAATAAAAACCACTAGTTTTATGAGGGGAATGGCTTCTTATAGAAAGAAGCAATTTTTACAGAAGGAAACCAGGGAAGCCAAGAAACAGATAAAGAGAGCATTCCCAGAAGGGTAGGAAAGCATGAATTTGGGAGATGGAGTATCTTGTTAAAGAACAGCAAGAAGGTCATTGTTAATGGATCACAAGAATACCTGGGAAAGAAATGAGAAAAAGATATAAAAAAGTTAGAAAGCAAGCATGGGACCAGATGTGAAGAGGTTTAAAAGCCTTTTTAGTTGATTCTGGAGGTAATAGGGATTGGCTAGAGGTTATTGAGTTGGAGAGTGAAATTTTAAAATTTGGGCTTTAGGAAGACAAATTTGACAGCTGAGTAGAGGAGTGGTCAGAAACTGAGGCAGGGAAAGCATCCAAAAGGTTATTGCGGTTGCCTAAGCATGAGCTGATGAAGACCCTCCTTAGGGTACTGACAAATGTTAGAATAAAGAAGGGGGTCCCTTGGGAGAGTTGTTGAAAAGGTAGAATTGACATAGCTTGACAACAGATTGGATATTATGGAAGAAGTAAGGAATAGAGAGTTCAGGATAGTACATAGATTGTAAGCTTGAATGATTTTTTTTTTTTTTTTGCATTTTTTTTTTAATAGCCTTTTATTTACAGGTTATATGCATGGGTAACTTTACAGCATTAACAATTGCCAAACCTCTTGTTCCAGTTTTTCACCTCTTACCCCCCACCCCCTCCCCTAGATGGCAGGATGACCAGTAGATGTTAAATACATTAAAATATAAATTAGATACACAATAAGTATACATGACCAAAACATTATTTTGCTGTATAAAAAGAATCAGACTCTGAAATATTGTACAATTAGCTTGTGAAGGAAATCAAAAATGCAGGTGGGCATAAATATAGGAATTGGGAATTCAATGTAATGGTTTTTAGTCATCTCCCAGAGTTCTTTCTCTGGGCGTAAGCTTGAATGATTTCAAAGACTGTAATAGTAATAGGAAAGTTTTTTTAAAAAATAGGGAGAAGGCTTTGGTAAAAGATAACCGAGTTTTGGACATGTTGAGTTTAAGATATATATAGAATATCCACTTTGAGATATGGAATAAGTTTATTTTTTAATAATAGCTTTTTATTTTCAAAATACATGTAAAGATAGTTTTCAACATTCACCCTTGTAAAACCTTGTATTCCAGATTTTTCTCCTTCCCTTCTCCCCATCCTTCTCTAGATAGCAAGTAACCCAACATATGTTAAACATGTGAAATTCTTCTATATATATGTTCAAATTTATAATGCTGCACAAGAAAAATCAGATAAAAAAGGAAAAAAAAGAGACAAAAAAAAAAGCAAGTAAAAAACAAAAAAGGTGAAAATACTATGTTGTGATCCACATTCAGTCTCCATAGTTCTCTCTCTGAATGCAGATGGCTCTCTCCATCACAAGTTTATTGGAATTGGCCTGAATCACTTCATTGTTGAAAAGAACCACATCCATCACAGTTGCTCATTGCATCATCTTGTTGCTATGTTCGATGTTTTCTTGGTTCTACTCACTTTATTTTGTATCAGTTCATGTAAACCCTTTCTGAAATCATCCTGCTCATCATTTCTAATATAACAATAATATGGAATAAGTGTTTAGAGCTTTGAGATTGGAGATTAGAAGAGAAGCGTGGGCTGGATAAGTACCTCTATTATCAGCATAGAGATAATAATTGAATCTGTGGAAACTGATAAAATCACCAAGTGAAATAGGATAGAGGGAAAAGGGCTCAAGATTCAGTCCTGGGGAATTCCCACAGTTAGTGGGCAGACTGGAATTAAGGGTCAGCAAAGAAAACAGAATAGAAACCTTGGGAATCATCCCTCATTCAATGGCAAGGATGTGATAAAGCAACAGAACAAAAACAATAAAATATAAAACATGGAGAGACTAGTTCTTTGACTATGGGGATAGCAAAAAATAATAATAATGTAGTAGAGGAAGAGAAAAGAGCAAGTAATCGTATATCGATCTCTTATTTAGGCTATTTCCCAGAGTAGACAGCAACAGGATCACTTTTAGAAGATACTCAAACAAAATATGTATCAAATAAGGATAATGGTTTATTTTTTACACCACAGAAAAATATGTGAGACATAAAAAACTGATAAACATAAATTAACAGCTATAAATATAAAAATACAAACAGCAATCCATTATACTTGTTAAACTCTTGGGAGGTAAACTGTGGGATTTAGGATCTTTCAAATTCATCTGGGGTATGCACTGTTGAAGCATCTCAAAAGGTCCATATCTCCTAGCCAGTTTTTTTTTTTTAATTTATCAGATTTCAATGTGATCTTGTTGGTACTCATTTTCTCTTGTGAAAAATATGCTATTATAGGAATCACCTTCTGTAAAACAGCCAGCACCCAGCCTCCAGAACTCCCAGACAATCATTAAGATAGCTGCCAGAGGTGCAAACATCACTTTCTCAATATTATCATCTACTGAATTTTGCTCAGGAAAAGAAATAGAAAGCACAATAAGCAAATAGCCAAGAACTCAAGCTTGTCTTGGCCAGCATAGGCCTTATGCGTGTAGCTGTCATTTCATTTGGGGTGAGATGGGGATCTGATGAGCATAGAAATCTTCGATGACCATCCCTGTTGTTCCTAGGGAGAAAAATCACTGGATAATCTCCAAATGAGGTAGACCCCAAGAGATGGAGCATTTTCTTCCTGGTTCTTCTTGTAACCCACTAATAGTATGGGTCTTGAAGATTTAGCCCTCAGTCATCTTTGAGATACTTCTTTGATACATACATATGGGGACCTATAAGAAGTTGCTTCCAGAATTAAATCTTTCATTGCTGATCTAGAGCACATCAGGTTCCGTGGGAAATGCTGCTCTTTCATCTAAGTACATTGAGGGGCTCAAGAGTGCCCTATTCATCCTTCCTACCATATTTGTTTTTCCCTAATCACAAACTTCAATTTTGTCTTTGTTAACAGTCTAAATATTTGATTTTTGCACAGTGTTTTTGTTCTTAAGCAGTTTGCTTGGATTTGCTCTCCCTCTCCTTTTCTTAACAGATCAGGCATTTTGGTACAGTGGAAAGACTACTCACTCTGGGGTCCTAAATTCAAATTCTGCTTCTGACATTTATTACATATATGAGTGACTGTGGGAAAGTCACAGGACCTGTTTCCTTATTTCTATAGCATAAGGGCCATATGATCCCTGAATTGATATATAGATATTTTAATGAAACATTTAACTAGTCATAAGTAATCTGTCATTATAGGCTAGAGGTAAGCTATCTTTCAAAAAGAGAGTGTCAAATTAATTATTTCTGTTCTTATGGTATAAAAATGAGGGGATTTGTAAGCCCCCTGAAAAAAATACAAGAACACTTTTGAAAGACTAAGCCTATTGTTACAATTTAATATGAATTTGTTATGTGGTAGTTTCAGTTATGTCTGATTGTGACCCCATTTGGGGATTTCTTGGCACAATTACTAAAGTGATTTGACATTCCTTTCTTCAGCTCATCTTATAAATGAGGAACTGAGGCAGACAAGGTGAAATGACTTACCCAGAGTCACACAGCTAGTGATCGTCTGAATTGTCTGAAGCCAGATTTGAATTTAGGAAGATGAGTATTCCTGACTCCAGGCCTGGTACTCTATCTACTGTGTCAACCTAACTTGAATTAGTCTGAATTACTGTATTTATATTATTAGTGCAGCCACAATAAGAAAAGAGTTTGAAGTAGGGGAGGGTCGAGATTGAAATTTTGGAGAATAGGGTACATTGGGGAAAAATAGGTTTGGGGAGGATGAGTTTGGATTTAGAATAAAATAAGATTTTAAAAAATGTACTAGTTAGGATGTGTACTTGAAAACTATTTTCAGGAAACTACAGACATTAAGCAAAATTACAAAGGGGGTGAACTAAGTCTTTAGAATTCTCCTAAAGAGAATTAGTTCTCCTAAAGAGAATTCCTTAGTTCACCCCCTTTGTAATTTTGCTTAATGTCTGTAGTTTCCTGAAAATAGTTTTCAAGTTCTTCATCTTAAATGCCATGTGGTTATTTTTTTTTTAATATCTGCTAATATATTGAAAATAAAAGATTGGAATGTTCCCCAACAAAAATCTCTTTAACTTTCTCTTCAATTTTTGTTCTTTGCTTAGAATATAGAAATCAAAGGTCTTCCATTCAAGGGGTCTCCACCACCTTGGCTGGTAAGTGAAAAAATATTTAATATTTTATTTGTGTTGCCTGGGTTAGATACAATCATTAAGTTGTGCAGTTGTTAAATTTTAATACCAGTTTCAAAATAGATTGAATTTTCTTTGTAGCATTTTATTATTGAAAGATAAGTAAAGATGTAAAGCTGCAAATATAGTATTTATTTCCTTTAATTTTCTTTTTCCTTAGGTGGATATAAAGTATTTGTCACCATTAATCTTAGCGTATGAAGACAGAATGAAAGAAAAGGATGATCTAAATGTCATGCTTGAGGTATGTTGCACATTTTCAAAGATGGCAGATTTTAAAATAAAAAAGATGTGAATCTGAGATATTTTGAAGATGGGTATCTTTTTTGGAAAGTAGTTATTTTCAAATTGTTAATAGTTTTAGTTAATATTTTTCTCATCTCTGCTGAACAGAGAGGGCTGGGCTGATTTCTAGTGAGTTAGAAAAGCTAACTTCAGCTGCCAAAGATAGTGTGATTTTATAGACCTCATGAATACCTCTGATAATAAAATAAATTTCCATTATCTTCTCAAACTTAAAATGCTACTATTTATTCTCTTAATTTTTGTTCCTATCATAAATATACAGATGTCCAAAGTAAGTACCAAATTAAACCTTATAAGTTATTAATAATTTAGTACGATTGGATGTATTTATTGTGAATAGCATTTTTTATGAGAGAATAATCAGAGAGCATGAGGATACATATTCCGAGTGGAATAAAAAGAAAGTGTTTTTCACTAGAAGAAAAAATGGTTTTGAAAGAGGAGGAGAATATTTAAGACAAAATTTACCTACATTGTATTTTGAATAGGTCTAGTCCTGAAGAAAGGTATGGATTGAAGTATACCTTAGTCTTTCAGAGCTAAGTTTCGGTGGATTTCTGTGCCATTCCTCTTGGGAAGACTTCCAGTCACAAAGACACACTATTATTATGAGAAACCTTAACAAAGAGCTGTGGGTAGGGCTTCTAAGGCCTTTTGAATATGTGTAAAATTTCTAAGGACTTATTTTTTTAAGGACTAAATTGATTTCTACTCTTAGAGTAAATCCTCTTAGAAGGATTCAGTGAGAAATAAATATTTGTTTCATGGAACCCAAAAGCTTATCTTTTTTTTTTTTTTTTTTTTTTTAAATTTTCATAGCCTTTTATTTACAGGTTATATGTATGGGTAACTTTACAGCATTGGCAATTGCCAAATCTCTTGTTCCAATTTTTCCCCTCTTTCCCCACACCCCCTCCCCCAAATGGCAGAATGACCAGTAGATATTAAAATAAACATATTAATATATTAAATATATATTATTATTAATATATTATCTTTTATTATTAAATATATTAAAATATCAATTAGATAGTATACATGACCAATAAGTATACATGACCAATAAGTATACATGATCAAATTGTTATTTTGCTATACAAAAAGATTTGGACTCTGAAATATTGTACAATTAGCCTGTGAAGGAAATAAAAAATGCAGGTGGGCAAAAATATAGGGATTGGGAATTCAATGTAATGGGTTTTAGTCATCTCCCAGAGTTCTTTCGCTGGGCGTACCTGGTTCAGTTCATTACTGCTCCATTGGAACTGATTTGGTTCATCTCATTGCTGAGGATGGCCAGGTCCATCAGAATTGGTCATCATATAGTGATGTTGTTGAAATATATAATGATCTCCTGGCCCTACTCGTTTCACTCAGCCTCAGTTCGTGTAAGTCTCTCTAGGCCTCCAGAAGCTTATCTTGTCTGGTCTCAAACTGAGCCTTACTCCATTCCATTCTTTTAAAAATAATTATGTCTGAAGTCAGTATACTTCATACTAAGTTTTTTCTGAAGATTTGAAAGACAAGAGTGTCTTAATTCCTTTGTGTTTATTTTTTTATTGCAAAACTTTCATCCTACTTATTTTTTAATAGCATTTTATTTTTCCAATTACATGTAAAAATAGTTTTCAACATTCATTTTTGTAAGATTCTGAGTTCCAAAGTTTTTTCTGCCTCTATTACCACCCTCGTCCCCAAGATAGCAAGCAATCTGATATGTTATATAGGTATAATCATTTTAAAGATGTGTACATTTTAGTTATGTTAGGAAAGAAAAATCAGAACAAAAGGAAAAAAAACTACAGCCTACTCATCATTTCTTGTAGAATAATAATATTCCATTCCATTCATATGCCATAACTTATTCAGCCATTCTCCAACAGATGGCTATCCATTCAGTTTCCAGTTCTTTGCTATCACAAAAAGAGCTGCTTTTTACCCATGTAGGTCCTTTTTCCCCTCTTACAATTTCTTTGGGATGTATCTACATTTTTTTTTGATTACTTTTTTTATTTGATTAAATACTTAATCCAAATAATGAAAAAACTGATTTAGATAAGTGATGTTTATCAATTGAATCTTTAGTACTCAATGAGATAAGTTTTTTCTTTTGAGAAACCATTTAATGTTTTTGGTATGTCTTTCACCATAGTGATAATATATTTAATAATATCAAGGCACACAATGCAATTTAATTTCTGAAAATTCTTCCATAGGACAGTGGCAAAATATCCAAATAATTTCAGCACATGCTGAGCTAATCATATCTGTGAAGAAAGACGCTATCATTCATCTTTGGGGTGAAATTTTTCTTGAGACTAAAGATGTCATTGTTATTTATTGCTGTAAATGATAATTTAGAGAGAGACAGAACCAAAATGGCAAAGTAAAATGGAGGAAGCAAAGAAGGCTGCTCCCCAGTAAAAATCATCAATTAGAAAATGTGGAAGGGATTGAGACAGTTTTGCTCTCTGGCATCCTAGAATAAGAAAAGAATCTAAGGAACAAAGACTGAAATTACCAAAGAGCTCAGGAAGATCAAAACTGAGTTAAAAAACTTTGAGCATAAGCAAGTAGATAATCCAACAGAGAAGATCTTAAAAGAGGGCCTTGAAATCATCAAATAAGTCCACACATTTCTGAATAAATATTGCAAGACAAATGAAATTAAATTAACATCTAAAGGAAAAGAACCCAGGAGATTCCCAAGAGACTTTAGAATCATGATAAGATATTCATTCCTGAATGGTTCAAGAGAGCAATATTAATAATTGTGAAGGCAGAATTTATGTCTTGTACAGCAGAAATAGTTGGCAGAATATATAAATGTGAATTCATAGGAGCTAGCCTCTCCACTGAAGCCAAAGAGACAACAACTTGAGTAGTTCACTTCACAAAAGTAAAGCATAACATGGAAGAAGGGAAGCAAAAAACAATGACATTTTTTTAAAAGAACAAAACCATGGACCTCTATACCAGTAATGCATATTGATTTTTCAATACAGGATACATAGATACAGTTTAAGAATTATAGGTCTCCCAAAAGAACACAGTAATTTAAAAAAACATCCCTCTAAAACCATAATAACCATT